>NW_017670390.1:490319-499397 GCF_001879085.1 Nicotiana attenuata
GTAAAGATAGAAGAATTGAGTAAAATTGACTTACAATGATTTGGAATGAGATTGTTCTTGCAAAATCGCTATGGTGTTTAGGGTTTTGAAAGAATGGTGAAAAGTGATAAAATTCGACTAAGTATAAAATTTGTTGGGCCTCGGATATGGGAAATGCGAAGCTGGGTTCGCAATTGCGAACCCTGCAGGTTTGGGAATTGCGATACTTCAGTTCGCATTTGCGAACTCAGGTCTAACTGACAGGTTTCGCATTTGCGAATATTACATTGCATTTGCGATGACCACTACCTCTCATTTGCGAGCCTTCTCCCGCATTTTCGAACACAGAGGGAAAATGGGACTATCGCATTTGCGACTAGAGGATCGCATTTGCGATCTAATAATCTTCGCATTTGCGAACATTTCAATCGCATTTGCGAAAATCACAGAAGCCAACATACCAGATTTTTCATATCCTAACTCTCATTAGCACTGGTGTCAAGCTCTAAGGCATTTCTCATTTCACATGCTCTCACCATCTGTATTTCAGACCGAGCCAATGCTCCACGAAGTTCTACAATCATAATATCTTTCACAATGTGTATACCACGTATAGAAGCCATCAATGACGTGGAAGGCATAACAATATCCAAACAACTCACATATAAGGACTCACGGTCATGCTAGACCCCAATGTATAGGAACTCGTCACCATACCTATATATTGTACTCGATCATTTAGCAATTAGCAAACAAGACTCGACTCCTATTCCCTCAAGCTAGGGTTAAACCAAACACTTACCTCAACTTCCACGGCCAATACAATGTTAATTGTGGATCGGGTTGCACGCCGCAACAGTGAGGATTGTGGGTCGGGTTGCACGCCGCAACAGTTATTGATGCAAATGTGTTTAGTGTTGGTATTAGTCTCTTGTTCACTTTTAAATTTTAAATTGCACCTAGATTGATTACTTCGGATTTACTGTTAATCTTGTTATCTCCCCACAGCATGTTTCCCCTCCCATACTGTTAGTTGCCCTGTACTTCGATTTCCGTTGTATATTTATAATTGCACAGGTTTATGTGGGGTCCAGTCTAGCCTCGTCACTACTTCGCCGGGGTTAGGCTAGGCACTTACCAGCACATGGGGTCGGTTGTGCTGATGCTACGCTCTGTGAATTTTTGCACAGGTCCAGGTATTGAGCAGCAGCAGCAACATTAGCACGGGGGCGAACCTTCAGTCCAGAGAGACCCGAGGTAGCTTGCAGGCGTCCGCAGGCCCGACGTCTCCCTTCTATCTTTACATTTGGCTGTCATCTCATTGAACCCGAGATAAACAGATTGTGTTTCTTTCAGACTTTGTATGTAGTACTTCTTAGATGTTCGTGAGTATGTGACTCCAGTCCCGGGGTAGAGACGTATGTTGGAAATTTCTGTATTTCATTCAGTTATATAAATTTAAGACTTCCGCTAATGTTTTTAATTCCGTCGCCTTTATTTAATGCCGTTAATTGTTAAAAGGGAACATGTGTTTAATGAATTTGTTAATTAAGTTGGCTTGCCTAGCTCCTATTAGTAGGCGCCATCACGACCCTCGATGGTGGGAAATCCGGGTCGTGACACGGTCAGAACTTGGCGACCAATGTTGGTCGCTATTTTGGTCAAAATAGTCAATACATTTTTGGCTGCCGAAAATAGCGACCAAAGTTGGTCGCTTTCTGTAAATACAGTAGCTAAAAAACGGGTTTCCCCTCATATTCTCTTATTTTTTTCTCTCTCTTCTCTCTCTCACACCCAAACCCCCCATCCCCTTCCGTCTCCCTCCATCGACGCCGCCGTCCCCCACCACCCTCCACCCGCCGGAGGCAGCAGCAGCTCCACCGCCACTGTCCAGGTAGGTTTCTCTCTCCTTTCCTTTTTTTTTTCGAAATACACAGATTTATTTTAATTCTTTGTAGTTTGATTTGTAAAAATTAATTGTTCTTAGCTAAACGTAGGCTCAATGACTCTTGAAAGTGAATATCGCTCGCAATGGCCACCCTGATAGTTGAACCCTTCAATGGAAAATTTCGTATGCATTAAATCTAGGATAATTATTAGTAGCTAAAATAATTAGTTTTACCTACTAATTTGGGGAAAAATGGGTTGAAGAGAAGAAACCCTAAATTTTTAGGGTTTATGTTAAGTCTTGTTATAAATTGAAATTTTAGGATATGACTTGAACTTTTGTGGACATGAGTTGAACCTTTAGGATATGAATTGAACCTTTAGGATATGAATTGAAATTTTGGTTTATGTATTGAAATTTTAGTATATAAATTGAAATTTTAGGATATGACTTTAACTTTTGTGGATATGAGTTGAACCTTTAGGATATGAATTGAACCTTTAGTATATAAATTGAAATTTTAGGATATGACTTGAACTTTTGTGGATATGAGTTGAACCTTTAGGATATGAATTGAACCTTTAGGATATGAATTGAAATTTTGGTTTATGTATTGGAATTTTAGTATATAAATTGAAATTTTAGGATATGACTTGAACTTTTGTGGATATGAGTTGAACCTTTAGGATATGAATTGAACCTTTAGGATATGAATTGAAATTTTGGTTTATGTATTCGAATTTTAGTATATAAATTGAAATTTTAGGATATGACTTGAACTTTTGTGGATATGAGTTGAACCTTTAGGATATGAATTGAACCTTTAGGATATGAATTGAAATTTTGGTTTATGTATTGGAATTTTAGTATATAAATTGAAATTTTAGGATATGACTTGAACTTTTGTGGATATGAGTTGAACCTTTAGGATATGAATTGAACCTTTAGGATATGAATTGAAATTTTGGTTTATGTATTGGAATTTTAGTATATAAATTGAAATTTTAGGATATGACTTGAACTTTTGGGGATATGAGTTGAACCTTTAGGATATGAATTAAAATTTTGATTTATGTATTGGAATTTTAGATTGCGGGAGGATTTTGTAGAAGGGGTTGATGGTAATATTAGACATGCAATGGAACTTCCACCAAGAATAACTAAGACACAGTACCTGGCAGAGTGTGCCTTTAATTGTTCTTCTCATTAGCGACAACGATGATGAGAAGGCAAGAACATGTGTTTCAAATAGTTATGGTGTAGGTAGGAGTTTAACATTTCCTAAGTAGATAAAAGAAGAGGTAATAGAGGAATTCTATACTTCAATTTCCAAGAGGAAAAGGAGTTTAATTGGGAGTGACAAGGTTGATGGTGATGGAATGTTTTCCGTTGGTCATGGCAGTTCCCATAAAACGGGGATCATAAGACTCTATGATGACAGAGATTATAGGAAGTTTTGTTCTAAACTTTCTTCCAAGTTTGATCCGTGCAAGCTTAGTGGGATATTGGTGATATATTCTTCGGATTCTGAAGAATATATCACCAATATCCCATTAAGCTTGTACGGATCAGACTTGGAAGAAAGTTGAGAACAAAACTTCCTATAATCTTTGTCATCATAGAGTCTTGGAAAATCTGATATCTAAATTAAATCACATAATTCAAATCAATAAATATTTTACAATTCATTACTCCTCATGGAAGGTTGCAAAACCTGCACATAACCACAAAACGTTCAACGTCATATCCTAAAATTTCAATTTTATTATACTCAGATTTCACAATACATAATCCCCAAAACTTCAATTCATATCCTAAAGGTTCAATTCATATCCTAAAGGTTAACTCATATCCACAAAAGTTCAAGTCATATCCTAAAATTCATTATAATAATACTAAATTTCAATACATAAACCAAAATTTCATTCATATCCTAAAGGTAAATTCATATCCTAAAGGTTCAGCTCATATCCACAAAAATTTTCAAGTCATATCCTAAAATTTCAATTTATTATACTAAAATTCTCAATAACATAAACCAAAATTTCAATTCATATCCTAAAGGCTCAATTCATATCCTAAGGTTCAACTCATATCCCCAAAAGTTCGAAGTCATATCCAAAAAATTTCAATTTATTAACTAATAAAATTCCAATTAACATAAACCAAAAATTTCAATTCATATCCTAAAGGTTCATCATCAATCCAAAGGCTTCAACTCATATCCGCAAAAGTTCAAGTCATATCCTAAAAATTTTTAATTTATATTACTAAAATTCGAAATACATAAACCAAAATTTCAATCTCATATCCTAAAGTTTCAATTCATATCCTAAAAGGTTCAACTCATAATCCACAAAAGTTCAAGTCATATCCTAAAATTTCAATTTATATACTAAAAATTCCAATACATAAACCAAAATTTCAATTCATATCCTAAAGGTTTAATTCATATCCTAAGCGTTCAACTCATAATCCACACAAAGTTCAAGTCTATCTTAAATTTTCATTTCAATACTAAATTTCAATAACCTAAAACTTTCAATTCAATACTCCTCAAAGGTTCAACCTCATACTCTACAAAGGTCAACTCATATCCTACAAATTCTCAATCTATCTACTAAAATTTCAATACAACATTATCAATCTGCCAAAACTCTTCAAATTCAATAATCTAAAGGTTAATTCAATATCCTAAAGGTTCAACCCATATCCACAAAAGTTCAAGTCATATCCATAAATTTCAACCATAACAAGACTTAACATAAACCCCAAAAATTTAGGGTTTCCTTCTCTTCAACCCATTTTTTCCCCAAATTAGTAGGTAAAACTAATTATTTTTAGCTTACTAATAATTATCCTAGATTTAATTTAGCTAAGAACAATTATTTTTATAAATCAAACTACAAAGAATTAAAATAAATCTGTGTATTTCGAAAAAAAAAGAAAGGAGAGAGAAACCTAACCTGGACAGTGGCGGTGGAAGCTGCCTGCGCCCTCCGGCGGGTGGAGGGTGGTGGGGGACGGCGGCGTCGATGGAGGCAGACGGAAGGGGGATGGGGGGTTTGGGTGTGAGAGAGAGAAGAGAGAGAAAAAAAATAAGAGAATATGAGGGGAAACCCGTTTTTTTTAGCTTACTGTATTTACAGAAGCGACCAACTTTGGTCGCTATTTTCGGCAGCCCAAAAATGTATTGACTATTTTGACCAAAAATAGCGACCACATTGGTCGCCAAGTTCTGACCGTGTCACGACCCCGGATTTCCCCAACCATCGAGGGTCAGTGATGGCGCCTACTAATAGGAGCTAGGCAAGCCAACTTAAATTAACAAATTCATTAAACACATGTTCCTTTTAACAATTAACGGCATTAAATAAAGGCGACGGAATAAAAACCATTAGCGGAAGTCCTTAAATTTTATATAAACTGAATGAAATACAGAAATTTCCAACATACGTCTCTACCCGGGACTGGAGTCACATACTCACGAACATCTAAGAAGTACTACATACAAAGTCTGAAAGAAACACAATCTGTTTTCTCGGGTTCAATTGAGATGACAGCCAAATGTAAAGATAGAAGGGAGACGTCGGCCTGCGGACGCTGCAAGCTACCCTCGGGTCTCTCTGGACTGAAGGTTCGCCCCCGTGCTAATGTTGCTGCTGCCCTGCTACATATACCTGGACCTGTGCAAAAATTCACAGAGCGTAGCATCAGCACAACCGACCCCAATGTGCTGGTAAGTGCCTAGCCTAACCCGGCGAAGTAGTGACGAGGCTAGACTGGACCCCACATAAACCTGTGCAATTATAAATATACAACAGGAAAATCGAAAGTAAGGGGGCAACTAACAGTATGGAGGGGAAACAATGCTGTGGGGAGAATAACAAGATTAACAGTAAATCCGAAGTAATCAATCTAGGTGCAATTTAAAATTTAAAAGTGAACAAGAGACTAATACCAACACTAAACACATTTGCATCAATAACTGTTGCGGCGTGCAACCCGACTCCACAATCCTCACTGTTGCGGCGTGCAATCCCGATCCACAATTAACATTGTATTGGCCGTGGAAGTTGAGGTAAGTGTTTGGTTTAACCCCTAGCTTGAGGGAATAGGAGTCGAGTCCTTGTTTGCTAATTGCTAAATGATCGAGTACAATATATAGGTATGGTGACGAGTTCCTATACATTGGGTCTAGCAATGACCGTGAGTCCTTATATGGTGAGTTGTTTGGATATTGTTATGCCTTCCACGTCATTGATGGCTTCTATACGTGGTATACCCACATTGTGAAAGGTTTATGAATGTGTAGAACTTCGTGGAGCATTGGCTCGGTCTGAAATACAGATGGTGAGAGCATGTGAAATGAGAAATGCTTAGAGCTTGACACCAGTGCTAATGAGAGTTAGGAATATGAAAAATCTGGTATGTTGGCTTCTGTGATTTTCGCAAATGCGATTGAAATGTTCGCAAATGCGAAGATTATTAGATCGCAAATGCGATCCCTTAAGTCGCAAATGCGATAGTCCCATTTTCCCTCTGTGTTCGAAAATGCGGAGAAGGCCTCGCAAATGAGAGGTAGTGGTCATCCAAATGCAATGTAATATTCGCAAATGCGAAACCTGTCAGTTAGACCTGAGTTCGCAAATGCGAACTGAAGTATCGCAATTCCCAAACCTGCAGGGTTCGCAATTGCGAACCCAGCTTCGCATTTCCCATATCGAGGGCCCAACAAATTTTATACTTAGTCGAATTTTTATCACTTTCACACATTCTTTCTTTCAAACGCCAAACACCATAGGCGATTTTGTCAAGACAATCTTCATTTCCAAACATTGGTAAGTCAATTTTTACTTATCATTCTTCTATCTTACTTCATCATTTGTTATCTCTTTGTACGGTCAAACAGTATTGTGTTTTTATATCAGACTTTGGGTGTAGTATTCTATAGACGTTCGTTGAGGTTGTGACTCCAGTTCTTGGGTAGAGGATTCTGTTAGACTTCCGTACTCTTTCAGTTTATTATATATGTTGAGACTTCGCTTTATGTCATTATGTTTGATTTTATTAATGGTTGGTAATTGTTGCAAAAAGGTAGATTTAAATTGGCTTGCCTAGCTCCCATTAGTAGGCGCCATCACGACATCCCGAGGGTGGAAAATCGGGTCGTGACAGACCGTTTAACCATAATAGCGACCAACATTGTCGCTAGTTTATCTAAAAAAAAAAATTACTTTTAACTCAATTTAATATATATATATATTATATATATTTTATATATAATATATATATATAATATATATTATATATTTAATTATACATATATATAAGCCATATATATAGAGCATATATCGATATAATATTACCGTTAATACGCTTATACTTAGTGCATAGTAACAGCGTAACTATATATATTAATACATATAATATATTATATATATATATATATATATATATTTAAAAGCTATATTGATATAATATTACCTAATACGCTTATACTTAGTGCATAGTACAGCGTAAGTAATATATACATATATATAAGCCATATTCGATATAATATATTACCTAATAACGCTTATACTTAGTGCATAGTACATGCGTAACTATATATATTATACATATGTATATATTAAGCTATATTGATATAATAATATTACCTAATACGCTTATACTTAGTCATAATACAGCGTAAGTATATATATTTTATACATATATATATAGAGCTATATTGATATAATATTACCCTAATACGCTTATACTTAGTGCATAGTACAGCGTAAGTATAATTATCATATTACAATATATAATTATATTAAGCTATATAGAATATTACCTAATACGCTTATACTTAGTGCAAGTAATAGGCGTAAGTTATATATTATTATACATATATATATATATATATATATATATATATATAAAGCTATATTGATATATATTCCTAATACGCTTATACTTAGTGCATAGTACAGCGTAAGTATATAATATTACATAATAATATAAGGCCCCATAATTTCCCGATTATATTTGTTTAATTTAAATTACAAATACGCTTATACTTTAGTGCATAGTAAACGCTAACTATAATTATTTATTACAATAATAAAATTAATGCCATATTCGATATACATATTACCATAATACGCTTTATACTTAGTGCACCTAGTACAGCGTAAGTTATACCTATATCTGTACATATATACTAAGCTATATTCGCTGGTAGCAAAATTACCCTTAGAAAATTATTTTTTTTAGTGAATAGCGATAACAACTGGACACCAAGTTGGTCCTTTTTTGGTATATTTTTGGCAAAACTGTCCTGTTTTGGCTGCTACACACCTGCCAGCTTATACGCAAATATCCTAAACAGGTAATTTTATGCCAGCAACCAAAACAACACTAAAATGCCAACCAAAATAAAAGATAAACAAGAAAATAAACATTAAGCTAGACAAAACTAAGTTAACATTTATTCAAAGCTCATGTCGAGAACTAGTTCTACATTGTCTAAAGTTCAAAAGTATATAGTACTCAGGAAGTGTTCCTTTTAGCATCCTCGTTTCGATAAAAAAAACGAAGGGGTGATTGTACTCAAAAAGGCACGACTCTGCTTAGGTGGCTGACTTCGTTGACTTCCAATCCCCATACTCTGAAGACAGAACCACTATAAGAAAAATTAATTTTGAAGTTAATGATTTCAAAATTATATAAAAAGTAAATCAGAAATCTTAATGGATAAGTAAAAAACATTACATGTATAGTCGAGGCTCGCCTCACCCACCTTTCTGATCAGTCTCTTTCTCTTCTTAACAATACGAGTTTCATTGAATAGCTTCATCTTGCTTATTGGCACTCATAAAGTTTGTCCGGTGGCTTGTGATTATCCTCATAGGTACTATTCTCGGGATGAATTTGGTCACAGAGAATAACTTGGATAGGTAGCTGACAAGGGTGTGTCCTTTTGATCAATTGTTGTCTCGTAGCGACATGAAATGTTGGAGACTGCAATGACATGTGTTTCAACTAGAAGAATGGTATAGGCAGGAATTTTAACAATTTCCTAAGTAGATAAAAGAAAGATTATAGAGGAATCCTCTACTGTCATTTTCAAGAAGAAAAGAAGTTTAATTGAGAGTGGACCAAGGGTATGGTGATGGAAGTTTTCCGTTGGTCATGGCAGTTCCCATAAAACGGGGATCATAAGAACT
>NW_017670390.1:504059-558484 GCF_001879085.1 Nicotiana attenuata
ATATATATATATATATATATATATATATATATATATATATATATATATATGCCATATTCGATATAATATAACATACGCTTATACTTAGTGCATAGTACAGCGTAACTATATATATTATACATATATATATAAGCCATATTCGATATAATATTACCTAATACGCTTATACTTAGTGCATTGTACAGCGTAAGTATATATATTACATATATATATGCCATATTCGATATAATATTACCTAATACGCTTATACTTAGTGCATAGTACAGCGTAAGTATATATATATATTACATATATATAAGCCATATTCGATATAATATTACCTAATACGCTTATACTTAGTGCATAGTACAGCGTAAGTATATATATTACATATATATAAGCCATATTCGATATAATATTACCTAATACGCTTATACTTAGTGCATAGTAAGTATATATATTACATATATATAAGCCATATTCGATATAATATTACCTAATACGCTTATACTTAGTGCATAGTACATCGTAAGTATATATATTACATATATATAAGCCATATTCGATATAATATTACCTAATACGCTTATACTTAGTGCATAGTACAACGTATCTATATATATTATATATATATAAGCTACATTCGATATAATATTACCTAATACGCTTATACTTAGTGCATAGTACAGCGTAACTATATATATAACATATATATAAGCCATATTCGATATAATATTACCTAATACGCTTATACTTAGTGCATAGCATGTTAGAGTATATTTTAGTCTATTCATCCCTTGTGTTACAAAAGTGTTAGCGGCTTACATTTTTATTATTTAGATAGTAAATACAAATGTGATTTTTAATTTTGACCATTGTTGACCTAAAAAGAGACCAACTTTGGTCGCTAATTATACTTAAATTTAAATTAGCGACTAAAGCTTGTCGCTAAATTTAAATCAGATTTATTTATATTTTATATAATATTTAAAATAATAATATAATTGTTAAACGGGTCCCATATTAGCGACCAAAGTTGGTCTCTATTTTATAAGCGACCAACTTTGGTCGCTAACTTTGAATTATATTTATTTATATTTTATAATTTTTTTAAATAATAATATAATTATTAAAATTTAATAAGTGGGTCGCCCAATAGCGACCAACGTTGGTCGCTAATCTCAGTATTTCTTTGACCAAGCATGTCTGACCAGTCCGGTCAACATTTTGACGAAATTATTAACCAAATAGCGACCAACTTTGGTCGCTAATGTATTTAAAATAATTATTTTACTATTTTCTCCAATTTAGAGACCAATGTTGGTCGCTTTTCTTGACAGACCAACTTTGGTCGCTTAAGTTTGGTCACTTTTTTCCGGAATTCTAGTAGTGACGGCGCCAAAATTTGATACGCTCAAATTACACTTAAATAAATAGTGTAAGGCGGTTGGTGTAAATTATAATAAAGCAACAAGGTTGGGGTCGAATCCCATAGGGAATAGGTGTGAAAAGGTTACTTGAATAGTGTGAAACTTGACTTAAGTCGTAATTCTGCTCCTTTAGCTTAAAAAGAGACTGATATAATTGTGAATTAATAGGTTAACTATTTTGTTGTGAGAGTGTAATTAATTTGATTAAGGAAACCAAGGTTGTGTCCCCATCAATGAAATGTAATGCTATCGGTGTTAATATGATATATTTCTAATGGAAGGTCCTTTTAATATGCATTTGACTACCTAATATTTTGCAATAGTTGGGTAGTATTTTCTCTTTATGATTTTCCCAAATATAAAAGAGTTTAAATTAAGAATACCCAATTTATGCCAAGTAGAACCTACTTATTCCTAAGCGATTGTATTAAACAAGTTTAAAGCCTTGAGTTCTTGATATTCACTTCTACCAAACCCATCCACTTTTCCAAGTAAAGATAGAGCAAAATAGAATAAGTCAGTGTTTGCAACCGCCGACAATAAATAAAGAATAAGAAATGAATAAATATCAACCAACCGTTATATATATATTCAATGTTAAACACCCATTAACATTATACTCATTTAGGGTCAACAATCTTTGTATTTAAAACTAGCTACTCATACTAGAATCCAAAAATAAAGCAATAAAAAAAGTCATAAAGCTTGCAAAGGTACAAGATTCTCTCGTCAAAGGCTTCCAACATAATGGTGTAACGACCCGACCCGTTGTTACGGGAGTTACCACCCCGTTTTCCCCGTTTTATGCTTCTATATGTTTCATTATATGTGTATGGAGAATTTGAAGTAATTCGGATAGAGTTCGGTTAGAAATGAGACAATAAGTCTCTTTATGAGAAGGTTAGTTTGGAAAAGTCAACCAAATGTTGGCTTATGAGTTAGAAGGCTTGGAATGGATTTCCGATGATTCGACTAGTTTCGGGGGATGATGTGTGACTTAGGAGCGCAATCAGAATTGAATTTGGAGGTCCGGTGTAGAATTAGGCTTGAATTGGCTAAGGTTGGATTTTGGCGAATTCCGGATGGTAGGTGAGATTTTGATCCGAGGGTCGGAATGGAATTCCGAGAGTTGCAGTAGCTCCGTTAGGTGATTTTGGATATGCGTGTAAAGTTTCAGATCATTCGGAGGTGTTTAGGTCGGGTTTTAGATCAAATGCAAGTTTCGGAAGTTTTAGTTTAACTTAGGCTTGAATCCATGGTAATTCGATGATTTTGGGGTTTATGATAGTGTTTTTATGTTACGAGCAAGTTTGAATGAAGTAATAGAACATATCTGTGCATTTGGTTGAGGTCCCGAGGGCCTCGGGGTGATTTCGGATGGCTAACGGGGAGTTTTGAACATGAAAAAGTGCAGCAGAAATTGCAGAGGAATTTTCCTCTATGCGATCGCGTAGGTATGCCTGCGATCGCATAGAAGGTTCAGAGGGGGATGAAGATTTGCTCTATGCAATCGCGTATAGGGGTCTGCGATCGCATAGGTTGAGGAGATTGGGCAGTGCGGTCGCGTGGGAAGTAATGCGATCGCGTAGAAGGGGGAGACAGTGCTATGCGATCGCATGGCCTGTCCTGCGATCGCGTAAGAGGAATTGAGGGCCTGGAAATTTTGGCCTATGCGATCGCAGGGGTAGTGATGCGATCGCATAGGGGTCTCTACAGTAATCTGGCAGAATGTTTAAAACCCTTATATCCGCGACCCACATTATTTTTCCACAATTTTTACTCCGCCAAGAGAGCTTTTTGAGCGATTTGAAGAGGGTTTTCAACGGGTATTGATTTGAGGTAAGTCTCTTGACTAGAAAACACCATTTTATGGAAGAATCAACACTCAAATTCATGAAAGTGGGTAGAAATTGTGAAGAACTAGGGCTTGGTTTTTGAAAACGAATTTTTAGGATTTGAAAGGCCATTTGAGCTCCGTTTTCGGTAAACTTTATATGTACGGACTCGTGGCGAGACGAGGAATCCGTTGGTGTGATTTTCGGAATTTTTCGAGAAGTGGGCCCGGGGCTCGGGTTTTACCAGCTTCGTGAATTTTAGTACTTTTCGAGTATTTTTGATTGGGTTATGTTTCTTTAACCCATATTTATGTATTCATTGTGATTTTGACTAGATTCGACGTGCGAGGAGGTCGATACGAAAGGAAAAGGCATTGCGGACCATTCTACGGCCGGTTAGAGGTGAGTAGTTGGTGTATATGATGGCCTGAGGGTTTGAAACCCCGGCTTATCACATTTTGACGCTATTGTAGGGCGTGACTCGCACCCCATGGCAGGTGCGGGATTGGCTATGACTGGGGATTGTGACTTGGTCCATCCCGAACAAGAATGTTTCTATATTGGCGACTGATACGCACCCTGTATTGAATATACTAGCACCAGAAAACTGCAATACTAGGGGGTTTCTGAAAATGATGGGCCTGAGAAAGAATGAGGACTTGGAGTGCTTGAAGAAGTCTTACATACCCTTTGGCTTCCTCTATGAACGATATGGGCACAACAAATCTTACCGTATCATTCATGACGAATTCTCCGTCACTTCCCTAGGTTGGACTCATCGCAGGGTTTTTGTATTCATCGTCTGCTTTCTGGGTATGATGGTGTTCCTAATCCAAGGTGACAAAATTCACACCAGGTTGGCCATGGTAACAAAAGCTTTAATGGAGGGAATTGAGGGACAAACCTATACTATTGTCCCGATGATTGTGGCAGACATATACCGGGCCCTGGATCGTTGCAAGAAGGGGTTCAAACACTTTGAGGGTTGTAACATGCTACTACAGATTTGGTTGTTAGAACATCTTCAGAGGGGTCAATACCGCCAAGAGTTTCTACGGAGACCATGGAACGATCACATCGCTTTCCACCATCCTAAAAGAATGATCTTTATCTCAGACAGATTGCACAGCCAGAGAACGCTACAGAATGGGCACAGTTTTTCAACAATTTGACCGAGGACTAGGTTCACTGGATGTTCGAGTGGTTCCCTACCGATGAATTCATCATCAGATCCAGGGATGTTCCGCACTTGGTGTTGATTGGGTTACGGGGAATATATCCCTATGTTCCTGTCAGGGTTATGAGACAAGCTGGTAGAAAACAAGTCACACCACGAGTCTCCAAAATAAGTCATTACAGAGCCGATTTTCAGGGTGACGCCATTCCATACAAATGTGAGGCCTAGCATATGTGGCACTTGAAGATTATCATAAT
Source organism: Nicotiana attenuata (assembly GCF_001879085.1). Lineage (NCBI taxonomy): Eukaryota > Viridiplantae > Streptophyta > Magnoliopsida > Solanales > Solanaceae > Nicotiana > Nicotiana attenuata. The sequence goes on from NW_017670390.1 coordinate 508,738, forward strand.
ATAGGATACCATCGAGCCATATTGATATCACGCCGGTCATGCGTACTTCTACCCCTCATGGTTAGAAGATAACATAGCAGGAATATTCGAGCAAAGGGTTGGTCAAGGAAACAGGGTCATAGATGAAGGCGCTGAAGCACAAGTGAAGTATGAGAGGCTACGCAAGAGGGTCCTTGAATTCGAAGCCAAGCATCTGGAGCAACACAAGTTCAACATGGAATCAATCAACGAATGGAAAGAAATGGCTACAAGGTCGGGGGAAAGGTTGGAGTACTTGGAGCAGGGTCTAATGGAACTGGAAAGGAAGATGAGGAAAAGGGTCGTAGATTGTCAGAATGCAGAAGGCAACGAAGGAGGACATCTAGCAAGGGCATACCTGGTGCTGCACATGCACGACCTGGGGAATCTGATTGATGGAGCCAAGAGGGCCAAATATGGGGAAGGTCCATCCGGGACCAAGTAGATTAGGTTTATCTGTTTTGAGTCATTTTGGAATTCAAATGCAATAAGGCAGATGCCATTAGTAACTCATTTATTTTCATTTTTTAGGTTCGACTTATTTATTGCATTAATGAAATGAGGCATTTATCGGCATTAAATCTCTCCAAATCTACCTGTCGCTAGGCCTACCTTGGGCACAACGAGGTTCCCCAAATTAGGAAGTGAATTTAAATTTCCGCAATATGTGTTAAATCCTGCAAATGTTTTTCAAAATCCTTACTAACTTGTTTACCTTTTGTTTTTTTCTTTATTTTGATTATTGCCATTCCCTAAGGTTGGTTCGCACATACTGGCATCGTCAGCATATCACACCAGATCTAGAGGCCCTCCACAACCTCCCCCTCCAAGCAATCTGAAAAGCAAAAAGCGAAGATGGATGATATGAGTGGTATCCGGAAAGAGAACGTTATACATGCTGAGAATGTTGAAACTTCAGATGGTCGGAGTACTCCGGCCCATAATGATTTGGTCCTACGATTGGAACAGAAAATACTGGAATTGCAAGGAGAACTTGAGCAGGTCCGCAACCTGGCAAACCTCTCCCTCACCCTAAACGTCCCAGACGTTAACCAACAAAATGCTCAAAACCCAGCACCTCCTCAAAACACACATCCACAAAAATCCTCCCGCACCCCATCAATACGCAACTCCTCCCTAAAATCCTAATCCTCCACCAATACCCACTCCCCCTCAGCACCAACATCTTCCTACCCAATACCCACAAACCACTTACCATACTCCCCAGAATATCCCGCAACCTATCCCTGATCCGCAAAACTCCACTAACGATCACCACTACACTCCAACCCCTGGCACCCACCAAAACAATCCCATATACGTGGAAACCTTACCTCACTCTACTCAACAAACATCATACACTCCAAAATTTGCCGAGAAGGACCTGCTCATTAAGAGCATGGCCGAAGAGCTCAAGAAGATCACGAGCCGAGTTCAGGGTGTCGATGGAGGCAAAGGAATTGAAGGTCTGAATTATAAGGATCTGTGCATTCAGCCGGACGTGGAACTGCCTGAGGGTTACAAACCTCCTAAGTTCAAAATATTTGACAGAATAGGTGACCCGAAAGTACATTTGAGAACATACTGTTATAAGCTCGTGGGTGTTGGAAAAGATGAAAGGATTCCCATGAAGCTGTTTATGAGGAGTCTCACTGGAGATGCCCTATCTTGGTATATCAGTCAGAATCCCAAGAAGTGGGTTAATTGGGTAAGCATGACGTCAGACTTCATGGATCGATTCAGGTTTAACACAGAGAATGCACCGGATGTCTTCTACATACAGAATCTCAGGAAGAAACCAACGGAGACTTTCAGCGAGCATGTTACTCGATGGAGGTCAGAAGCTGCAAAAGTCAGGCCGGCACTAAAGGAAGAGCAGATGAACAAATTCTTCATCAGGGCCAAGGATCCACAATACTATGAAAGGTTAATGGTCATCAAAAATCATAAGTTTTCCGAAATCATCAAACTCGGAGAAAGGATTGAAGAAGGGATCAGGAGTGGGATGGTAACCAATTTCGAGGCATTATAGGCCACGAACAAAGCATTGCAGTCAGGGGAATATCAAAGAAGAAAGAAGCAGGGGCAGTAATGGTGGCCCAAGGTCCAAAATCTCCACTCACATACCAAACACCTCCGCCTACATACCAACCCTCACCTCCCAGATATTCTCAACCTGCTACCGCCTATCACACCTATAAATCCCAGCCAGCCTATTACCATTCACCCCCAACCCGTCAAAACTATCCAAAACCCAGACCTAATCTTGATCGCAGGCCGCCCAGACAATACACACCTATTGCTGAACCCATTGACCAAGTATATGAAAGATTGAAGTCTGCTGGATATGTTACCCCATTCCTGCTGTTGCAATGGAAAACTCCTCCCAGTGGGTCAACCCAAACAAAACCTGTGCATACCATTCTGGCATGAAAGGGCATACTATCGATGAATGCCGCACTCTGAAAGACAAAATTCAAACCCTGATTGATATCAAAGTCATACCGGCGAAGGAAGCCACACCAAATGTCCGCAACGATCCCCTCCCAGATCATAGAGGTGAAGGAGTAAATGTGATAGAAACTGACGAAGAATGGGATCCTGAAGGGTCGATTGGGCATATTCGGGAAGGAGATGACCCGAAACCGGCAGTCACACTCACTCCTATTGTGGTACAAATACAGCCGCCAGTCGAAGTTGAAGTAGCCGCATCAGTCCCGTTCGAAATTGAAGTAACAGCACCTGTGGTCACACAAGCTCCATTTGAAGTAGAAGTATCCACACCCTTCACTGTGACAGTAGCACCCACACCTCCTTTCAAGTCCAACGCCATACCTTGGGATTACGTTGCCGAAGCTAGGAGAAAAGGAAAAGCAATGATAGAAGAATCTGGTGCCGCACAGGGGATGACCAGAACTGGAAGGATCTATACACCTGAAACTTTGGGAGGAACAAGCAAGGAAGCTGCTACCAAACAACCCGTCATTGAAACTGGTCCAGACGATCTTTGGAGGAAAGTACAGGCAAGAGAATACTCTGTCATCGATCATTTGAACAAGACTCCCGCCCAGATATCCATCCTGTTGCTATTGCAAAATTTTGAGGCGCATAGGAGTGCTCTGATGAAGGTATTGAATGAAGCTTATGTACCCAACAACATCACCAGTGGGGAGATGGCCAACATGGTAGGGCAAGTACTGGAGCGTCATAAGATCACCTTCCACGAAGATGAACTACCACCTGAATGATTAAGTCACAATAGGGCACTGCATATCACAGTACAGTTTGAAGACAAATTCATCGCCAGGGTCTTAATAGATGGTGGTTCAAGCCTCTACATTTGTCCATTGAGTACTCTGAAAAGGTTAGGCAAAGATTTCCATGAGATACAAGCAGGAAGTATGAACGTGAAGGCATTTGATGGGTCTCAAAGGGCCACGATTGGGGATATTAACCTTTGTCTGCAGATGGGCCCGACCTAGTTCGATGTTCAGTTCCAAGTACTAGACATATCTGCTACATACAACCATCTTTTGGGATGACCTTGGATACATGCCACTGGGGTTGTGGCTTCCACGCTACACCAGGACGTGAAGTTCGAATGGAACCATCAGGAGGTAGTCATTCATGGAGATGGAAGTAACCCCATTTACACCAGCCAAACTGTCCCGGTTGTCGAGAATAGAAGAAGGCTGGGTGGAGAAACTTATCACTGCATTGAGCATGTCAACGCAATAAAGAAAGATAAGTGGTGGAGCAACAAAATAGAAAGCATGCTGGCATGGTCTGGGTATGAACCCGACAAAGGGCTTGGGATCTCTAATGCTCATACTTTACCTGCTGCCAATTCAAACACCGAGCCACATATGCAACAATATCCTTCTTCATCCTCCTCCACCAATAATGCTGCCGCAAATCCTGATACATCTTAGCGGCGCTCGGATGAATAGAGTACCGGGAACTATGTGCCTCCTCTAAAATCAACTCTCGAAGTCCATCCACATTAGGCACACAAACTCGACCCTGCAGCCTCAAAACTTCATCATCTCCAACTGTAACCTGCTTGGCACCTCCGTGCCGCACTGTGTCCCTGAGAACACACTAATGAGGATCATCATACTGCCGATCTCGGAAGCGCTCAAATAATGAAGAACGAGTGACTGTGCAAGCTAACACATGGCTAGGCTCGGAGACATCAAACATCACGAACTTATTGGCCAAAGCCTGAACATCCAAAGCAAGAGGTCTCTCACCGACCGGAATATACCCAAGACTGCCCATACTGGCTGACTTCCTACTCAAAGCATCGACCACCACATTGGCCTTCCCCAGATGATAAAAGATGGTTACATCATAGTCTTTCAATAGCACCAACCACCTTCTCTGCCTCAAGTTTAGCTCCTTCTGCTTGAACAAATATTGTAGACTCTTGTGATCCGTGAACACCTCACATGATACGCCATACAGATAGTGCCTCCAAATCTTCAGCGCGTGAACAATGGCTGCTAACTCCAAATCATGAACTGGATAATTCTTCTATGGATCTTTAACTGCTGCGAAGCATAAGCAATGACCTTGCCATCCTGCATCAACACCGCACCAAGTCCGATACGAGATGCGTCACAAGAAGTTGTATATGGCCCTGAACCTGTGGGCAAAACTAGCACTGGCACCCTAGTCAAAGCTGTCTTGAGCTTTTGAAAGCTCGCCTCACACTCGTCCGACCATCTGAATTGGGCACCCTTATGAGTCAACCTGGTCATCGGGGCTGCAATAGATGAGAACCCCTCCACAAACCGACGGTAATAGCCTGCCAAAGCCAAGAAACTCCGGATCTCTGTAGCTGATGCGGGTCGAGGCCAGTTCTTGACTGCCTCTATCTTCTTCGGATCCACCTGAATACCCTCTACTGATACAACGTGGCCCAAGAATGAAACTGAATTCAATCAAAACTCGCACTTCGAAAACTTAGCATACAACTAACTATCCTTCAGAGTCTGAAGAACGACTCGAAGATGCTGCTCGTGCTCCTCCCGGCTGCGGGAAAAATGTCGTCAATGAAGACAATCACGAAGGAATCCAAATAAGGCCTAAACACTCGGTTCATCAAATCCATGAAAGCTGTCGGGGCATTTGTCAATCCGAATGACATCACCAAGAACTCATAATGCCCGTACCGAGTGCGGAAAGCCGTCTTAGGGATATCGGATGCCCTAATCCTCAACTGATGGTAGCCAGATCTCAAGTCGATCTTAGAAAACACTTGGGCATCCTGGAGCTGGTCAAACAAATCATCAATCCTCGGCAATGGGTACTTATTCTTAATTGTGACCTTGTTCAATTGCGGGTAATCTATACACATCCTCATCGATCCGTCCTTCTTCTTAACAAACAACACCGGCGCACCCCAAGGCGAGACACTAGGCCTAATAAAGCCCTTATCAAGCAAGTCTTGCAACTGCTCCTTCAATTCTTTCAACTCAGGCGGGGCCATACGATACGTCGGAATAGAAATGGGCTGAGTGCCCGGAGCCAAATCATTGCAGAAGTCAACATCCCTATCGGGTGGCATGCCCGGCAGGTCTGAAGGAAACACCTCAGGAATCTCGCGAACCACGGGCACAAAATCCATAGAAGGAACCTCGCCTCTAGAATCACGAACATATGCCAAATAGGCCAAACATCCCTTATCAACCATACGCCGAGCCTTCATATATGAGATAACCCTACGGGTAGAATGACCAGGAGTCCCTCTCCACTCTAGACGAGGTAAACCCAGTAAGGCTAAGGTCACAGTATTGGCATGATAATCCAAGATAGCGTGGTAAGGTGATAACCAGTCCATCCCCAATATGACATCAAAATCAACCATGTCCAAAAGTAACAAATCTACTCGAGTCTCAAGACCCCCAATCACAACTATACAGGAACAATGGACACGATCTACCAAAATAGAATCACCCACCGATATCGACACATATACAGGAGCACTCAATGAATCACTAGGCATGACCAGATACGATGCGAAATAAGATGACACATAGGAGTATGTAGATCCTGAATCAAATAGAACTGAAGCATCTCTACTACAAACCAGAACCGTACCTGTGATAACTGCATTGGAGGCCTCAGCCTCAAGCTTGGCTGGAAGAGCATAACATCGGGGCTGGGCCCTGCCACTCTGAGCTACCTCTCTGGGACGGCCTCCTGCTGGCCGGCCTCCACCTCTAGCGGCCTGTCCTCCACCTCTAATACCTCTACCTCCACCTCTAGCTGGCTGAGCGGGCTGTGGAACACTCGGTGCCTGAACCATGGTACGGGAACCCTGATGCTGAGAGCTGCTCGATGCTCGAGGTAAAAATCTAGCAATATGTATCGTATCGCCACAAGTATAACAAGCCCTCGGCTGCTGAGACTGCTGACCCTGACGACCGGACTGACCACCCTGAAAACTCTGGAGCGGTGATGCACTGATAGGAGCTGGCGGTGTACTGTAGGACTGCTGATCAGAATGCTGCATATGGGAACCACGGCCACCCGGAGCACCGTGAGAAGCCTAAAGTGCTGACTGAAAAGGCCTAGGAGGATGGCCTCTACCAAAAGAATCTCTGCCTCCAGATGAGGCACCACTGAATCTGCCTGAATGACAATGCCTCTTGTCAGACCCCTGACTGCTCCCCTGTGACAGAACCATCTCAACTCTCCTGGCCAAGTTGGCCGCCTCCTGAAAGGAAATCTCGCTCCCCATCTCCTTAGCCATCTGAAGTCGAATAGGCTGAAGGGGTCCCTCAATGAACCTCCTCACCCTCTCTCTCTCAGTGAGAAGTATAAGGAGAGCATGACGGGACAAATCAATAAACCTGGTCTCGTACTAGGTAACAGTCATAGAACCCTGCTGGAGACGCTCAACCTGCCTCCGATAGCTATCCCTTTGAGTGACAGGAAAAAACTTCTCCAGGAATAGCTGAGAAAATTGATCCTAAGTCAGAGTTGGTGACCCAAGTGGTCTAGCCAGACAATAATCTCTCCACCAAGTCTTGGCGGATCCAGACAGTCAAAAAGCAGCGAAGTCGACTCCATTGGTCTCCACTATCCCCATGTTCCGAAGAACCTCATGACAGCTGTATAAATAATCCTTGGGATCTCAGAAGATGTACCACCAAAAGTGGTAGTGAACAGCTTGGTGAACCTACCCAATATCCACAAGGCATCGGCAGACATAGCTGCTCCCTCACCGGTCTGTGCTACCACACCCGGCTGAGCTGCTGGAGTCTGGAACTGGGGAGCTATCTGCTCCGGAGTGCGGGTAGCGGGAGTCTGTGTTCCTCCCCCAGCCTAAGAGACAACTGGTGCGACCGGAAGTAAGCCTACCCGAGTGACACTCTCCATAAGGCCCACTAGACGGACCAGAGCGTCCTGGAGTACTGGGGTAGCAATGAACCCCTCTGGGACCTGGGCTGGTCTTGCTGGAACTGCCTGGGCTGGAACCTCATCGTCAAACTCAACCTGAGGCTCTGCCACTGGTGCTGCTGCTCTGGGCTGAGCTCTGCCCCTACCTCGGCCCCTAGCACGACCTCGGCCTCGCCCTCTGTCCCTCGTAGATGCTACCGCTGGGGGCTCGGGCTGCTGATCGGCGGATGAAGAAGCGCGTGTTCTTGCCATCTGCAAAAGGACAGAGTAGAAGATCAATTAGCTTTGAGAAACCAGATCGCACGACAGGAAAGAATAGATGTGAAGTTTTTCCTAACTCCGTAGCCTCTGGGGATAAATACAGACGTCTCCGTACCGATCCCTCAGACTCTACTAAGCTTGTCCGTGAATTGTGAGACCCAAGCAACTTAGAGCTCTAATACCAACTTGTCACGACCCGGATTTCCTACCCTCGGGAGTCGTGATGGCGCCCACTAGTGAGAGCTGGGCAAGCCAATAAATCCAATTATTTAACCATTTTTATTTTTTAATCCCTTAACAATTCCAGAACAACATCTCAAAAGCAGCGGCAATAATAATTACAAAAGCAATGCGGAAGACGTAACTTATGATTTAAATTAATACAAAATGCGGAAGTCTAAGTACAACTCTACCCAGAATTTAATGTCACAATGTCACGGACTATCTATGAATACTACAAACAAAGTCTGAATAGAAATACATGAATCTGTCTCTGAATAAGTAAAAACAGAAAAGGAAATGATAGAAGGAGACCCCGAGGTCTGCGGATGCCTGTAGGACTACCTCGGGTCGCCTGATGGACTGGAAGCAGCAACTTCACTGCGGTCCGAAAGCTACAACACTAGGATCTACACACAGTGCAGAGTGTAGTATCAGCACAACTGACCCCATGTGCTGGTAAGTGCCTAGCCTAACCTCGGCGAAGTAGTAACGAGGGTAGGACCAGACTACCAAATAAACCTGTGGAGTTAAATCATATACAGTGGAAAAGCAAAGGCAGAAATTTACAGGTAAAGATAGGAGGGGGAAAGTCTAAATTCACTCCGTGGCCTATCCAAAACTCACCCGAGCCCTCGGGGCTCCAAACCAAGCATGCGCGCAAGTCCAAAAAGATCATACGGACTTGCTTGTGCGGTCAATTCATCAAAATAACATCAAACACTCTGAATTAAGCCTCAAATTCATAAAATCACTCAAGAACATCAAAATTCCAATTTTCTCAAATAAAGTCCGATTTATACTAAACGAACTCCGATTCTTCCCAAACTTCACAGATAAAACTAAATAATTATTTCAAACTTGTACCGAGCTCCGAAACCAAAATACGGGCCCGATACCATCAATTTCAACATCTTTCATTTCCTAAAATCTCTTATATTTTCTAGAAAATAATTTTCTTCAAAAATTTATTTCTCGGGCTTGGGACCTCGGAATTCAATTTCGAGCATACGTCCAAGTCCCATATTTTCCTACGGACCCTCCGGGACCGTCAAATCACGGGTCCGGGTCCGTTTACCCAAAATGTTGACCGAAGTCAACTTAAATTCATTTTAAAAGCAAGCTTTATCATTTTTCATAGATTTTTCACATAATGGCTTTCAGGATACGTGTTCGGACTGTGCACGCAATTCGAGATGAGACAAAAAGGAGGTTTTAAGGCCTCGGGACACAGAATTTATTTTTAAAACAAGTGATGACCTACACATATCTATCCTACAGTATGTTTTCACATATAACCAGGTAGTGGTGAAGCCAGAAATATTTTCAAGGGTGTTCAGACTCGAAAGAACTAAAAAAAAGAATTCCGACAAAGGATGTTCAATATATGTTTTATACATCTAAAATTAATATTTTACTTATATAAAAACAGTATAATTTTTCGTAATATTCGGTGAAGGGTGGTCAGTTGACCACCCTTTGTAAAAGGTGGTTTCGCCCCTGTAACCAGGAAATAGACTTGTAACGATGGACTTGTTCACTCACTCCTTTTTCTAATTTTGGTATATGAAACGTTTAACTCTTTTGGTTAGGTGGCCCGTTTATTAAGCTAGTTCTAATAGATAACTTGTACTCCCTTTGATTCAATTTAGATGAGGTAGTTTGATTCGGTATGGAGTTTAAGAGAAAAGGGGGAGATTTTTTAAACTTGTGGTCTTAAAAGCTTAAAGGGTAAAAGCTTTGTGGGGCCATGACATTTGTGTGGTTATAAAAGCTTCTCATTAAGGGTAAAATGGATAAAATGAAAAGTTTAAAATTGAATTATTTCTTATTATAGAAATGTTTCATTCTTTTTGGAGTAGACTAATAAGGAAAGTGTGTCATCTAAATTGAAACGAAGGGAGTTTCTTTAAAGAAAGAAAACCTATCCACTTATCTTTTCTTTTTATTTAGGGGGTAGGGTATTAGAGGGGAGGGGGTTCAATGTCACCGTGTTTTAGCCTATCTACCTAATGCCATTATACTAGAGTTTCAAAAAGTTTAAGTTAGGTACATCGTCGCTGTAATTTTTTTAAACTATCAGGTTGCCCAAAAGATATCTACTGGTAAATTTTTTAAAATGTGAGATTTGTAATCTTGAAAATAAGATAGGAAAGATTACCTACTATAATAAATAAAGGTTGCCCGATGATGTAAAAAATATTCTTATACTAACATTTTCAAACACACAAAGGAAAAGATAGGGCAACCTTAGCTTTTCCCTTCAGCATTAACTATCATTGTAATTGTAGGCAATGCTATTAGGATTGGCCCTGAAGTAAGTCTTGGCACATTTCTGCACGAGTTTAACTGTAAATGAATTTGTCATACAATTTTATTATTAACTGAACACAACAAGAGAAAAATAATCTTTTTGGCATCAACAAATCAATTTTACCAACTAATCAGGTATACTCTTGTTTATTTTAAAGTTTGTATCCTTTCAAATTTGCCGTATGATTCACACCTGCCATTTATATCAAATCAAGCATTAACCATAAGAGTCACAAATATTGATCTGAATTTCCTTCTACCCAAGCGTCTCCATCCGATGCACAAAGCATCTCATGTTCACGCGGGATACGAGGAAAGGCCACATTCAAAGGGGGTGTAGTGTAGGCAACTATCCTAATGCAAGTATCAGTGACTGATTCCACAGCTCGAACCCGTAACTTATAGGTCACGAAAAGACAAATTTACCGTTACTTCAAGGCTCCCCTTCTCACTTAGGAAGAGCTTACTTACAATTTGCGTACAAAGCTAATAATAATTTATTGCCATATGAAATGGGAACAATAATGTCATGCAATAACACCTTGTTTTGTACACCTTACAATCTCCCTTTTTTTTTTTTTTTTTTTTTTTTTTTTTTTGCATTTATGCACTGTCAAAGCAAAAGTAAGCATCAGTGTGGTTTCCGTTTGTTGAGTTCGACGAAATTCTGTAATCTCTATTACCAGTATTATAGAATTGTTGTTCCGTTCTATCCGAGGAGGAATTAATCCAATAACCTTGAGCAACAGTAAGAGGATCAAATTCCTTATGGAAACATAGTTTTCTGTTGGGCTCAGAACTTTTAAATCTTTTGTTTCTATTTCTGATTCTGTTTCTATTTTACTTTTGCAGAAATTATTCGCACACAGATTAATAATATGCGTACCCACTACCGTCTCTAGACCTACTTGTGGGATTATACTGGTTACTTCGTTGTTGTTGTTGGATCTTCCTCTACAAAGAAAGACATACGCAAAACTAGAAAAGACTAATAACAGTGATGTAAAGTATCATCCATACAAAAAGTTATGGACCATTGCTTTTTGTCTGATATCTCTCGAGATATTTCTTTGAGTTCAGATATATATCTTTTTGAAGTCTGTTCATCTCCATCTTCAAACTGGAAAAAGGGTTTAAACATATGATAATGTCTTTTAATATCTAAAATTTGAGGTTGTTGATTCATGACTAGTGATAATCAGTGGCTGGTAAATGCAACATTGTTGTCCCCCATATTCAATGTTACTAACACAAACTAACAAATAGCGATCAAAAACAAATTACTGTTCTTAGTACGTACGGTGGTACTGAAGTTGTCCCATGTTGATTGTATTCATTTACAATCTTACCTAATGAGTAATTTTGGAAAAGTTCGTGGTTATTAGTTTTCACTGCTTAAACCCGTGATCTCCGTGATCTCCAAAGCAACTTTTATCTTTGTGCTAAAGTTTCAGTTATTACAAAGCAAAGACTGGTAAGACAAAATCTATATATCTAACGATCTAACAAAGGCTGTGTTAAGTAATTAGCACAAACACATGCGCACATACGTAAAAGTAATACACACATATATACATGGGCGGATGTATAGACTTAATCGTGAACCCATGGTCTCTCCGAAAAATTAATATTTTATGTGCATATTGTTTGCAATAAATTTGTGCAGAAAAATAAAACTGCAATCACAAACAACTATAAAGAAAAAAAAATTTATTGATAAACATCGCGGGTTACAACTCTGTTTATGCCTTGATTCTTCCCTCCCATTTGTTATCCGTAATTCGAGGGCCTTAGCAGCGTATTGCTCGAACGTAGGATGATATGCATCTCCTTGATGTATTTGATGATCAAGAAGCATGTAGCAGCACTCCATTTGGATCTTGAATGTTGCTAGAACTTTAAGCAAGACATATTTGATATGCCTTTGATCTCTTAATGAATTTCCAAGATTTTAATGGAATTTCGGAGATCTTATATTTGATCTCATTGTGCATATTCCGGGAGTTTATGGAATTCCTGAGATCCTCTTTGAAGGACATATGTAGCCTTATTTATAGGCATGAATTAGGGTTTGGGTGGAGTAACTACCAAGTAACCCTAATAGACTGCTAATATTTCAAGAGTCATCTTGAATTTAGGATTTATCACTATCTGTTAAGATTTCAGTGTCTACAAATGCTCCGTACTTCAAGGTTTGTCGAAGTGTAGGCTTGCTGAAACTTGAAGACGAGACTTGAAGTACCCGACCATCACAACAGTTAATCTTGAAACTTGAAGTTTTTGATTTGCAGGAGGAAGAGATGAAGGGCAGAACCGATCCAATTTGTTTGCAATAAAATTGTGCAGAAAAATAAAACTGCAGTCACAAACAACTATAAAGAAAAAGAACTTTATTGATAAACAACGCGGTTTACAACTATGTTTATCCCTTGATTCTTCCCTCCCATTTGTTATCCGTAATTCGAGGGCCTTAGCAGCGTATTTCTCGAACGTAGGATGATATGCATCTCCTTGATGTATTTGATGATCAAGAAGCATGTAGCAGCACTCCATTTGGATCTTGAATGTTGCTAGAACTTTAAGCAAGACATATTTGACATGCCTTTGATTTCTTAATGAATATTCCAAGATTTTAATGAAATTTCGAAGATCGTATATTTGATCTCATTATGCATATTTCGGGAGTTTATTGAATTCCTGAGATCCTCTTTGAAGGACATATGTAGCCTTATTTATAGGCATGAATTAGGGTTCGAGTGGAGTAACCACCAAGTAACCCTAATAGTCTGCTAATATTTCAAGAGTCATCTTGAATTTAGGATTTATCTTGATCTGTTAAGATTTTAGTGTCTACACATATTTTCTGAAATTAGTATAATATTAACTGTTTGGCACCCATGCTCCAAGAAGGTTGAATGGTGCACTTGGTTGAAGGTTGAGTTATTTACCAAGAGGTATAGGTACCAATTCCCACCAAATATATTTTTGTCTCCTTTTTTTTTCCGTAGTGCACCCATGTACTAAAAATCCTAGATCCGCCTCTGCATACATATACATAATATATATTTGTCTATAGAGGTGATTAGATAGGACATTGCACATTTTCAGCTTGCCGAGAACATGGCATTTGATAGAAGGGTGTGGAGATTGAAGACTAGGGAAGTAGGTTAGTAAGTAGTTGAACATAATTTTTTTCGTACTACTATTACTTTTCTATACCTGTAGTACTACTGTATTCTCATATTTCCTATTCTTTGATTTCTAATACTACATGTTGTTTCTTTTGCTTTGGTTATCTTTTCTCTGGATAGGGTTATTGCTTCTCTTTACGTGGATTCTCCTTTGCCGTATTTCCTTATCTCAACTGTTGTGATTATGTTTTCCTTGAGCTGAGATCTATCAGAAACAGTCTATGTACCTTCACAAGATAAGAATAAGGTTTGCGTATACGCTATTCTCTTTAAACTCCACTAGTGAGAATATACTAGGTTTGTTGTTGTTGTTGTTGTAGGCATGTGGGTTTATTTATATAATTTTACGCACTTATTATAATAAGATTTAATGTGAGAGATCGTTCTCTCTCTTTCGTCAAATAGATACATCACTCACATGATATTTAGCTTTGTTCCCATTCCAATTTAACTCTTGTCATCAACTAATTAAGTATTGCGTCTCAGAATTCAAAAACTAAACAGAGAATGGACAATAATTATTTTATTTGGAAAATCTAATTCATTTTATTGATCGGAAAGTAATATAGTCATAGGGGTCCTACTAGCATGTGCCCAAAAGAATATTGTGTTCAACAATTCCTCTCATCTTATAAAACTACTATCATTTTATCCTATCAAACAATACACTTGATTACATCATTGAAACTAATAACTCTCGTTTGTGTTTGTGTGTTAATATATCAAATTTTTTTTTAAAAAACAAAATATTAATATATGTTGGGTCCAAACGCACACGCAAGTATACGCGGTCGACAAGTAATAAAATGATAAGAAAGTATCGTTCTATCGTTCCGGATTTATGATCAATTATTCTCCAATCTAAGCTATTTATATATTTAATGCTCAAGTGAGTCTAAAGAAGATGATTGTGATTTTTATAACTAAATTAGTACGAACTAATAAGCAAGCAAGAAAATAAGATCGCAAGTAGAGCAAACAAACACTTAGAAAGAATTCAATGAGATGGGGATATTCCAAAGTTATGGGACTGACATCTCTCCTACTGTGTTTTTCAGGTTGATGTAATCACTTGACTTATCTAATTTGTTGATTAGCAGGGTTTATTATGCTTGCGAAGTTCTTTCGATGCTTCGTTCGCCTATTCAAGCCAACTGTCACGATCCGGATTTTCCATCCTCAGGAGTCGTGATGGCGCCTACTAGTGAAAGCTAGGCAAGCCAACCATTTGTATTATTTACCTTTTTCCCATTTTAATCCTTTAACAATTAAGAACCAACATCATATAAACAGCAGAATTTAATAAGCGGAAGACTGAAATGTAATATTTAAATAATGATACTAATACCAATCCATAACAAAACTACCCAGAACTGGTGTCACAATTTCACAGACTGTCTAGGAATACTACAAATAAGGGTCCGAAAGATAAATACAACGTTGTCTCTGAAATACATAAAAGAAACAGAATGAAAGGATAGAAGGAGACGCAAAGGCCTGCGGACGCCTGCAGGACTACCTCAGGTCTCCAAATGGACTGAAGGCAGCAACCTTAAGCTAAGGTCCGTATGCTCCAGTACCGGGATCTGCACAAAAGAGTGCAGAGTGTAGTATCAGCACAACCGACCCCATGTGCTGGTAAGTGCCTAGCCTAACCTCGGCGAAGTAGTGACGAGGCTAGGACCAGACTACCACATAAACTTGTGCAGTTAAATCATGTACAACGGAACACTACAAAATTATGCATTTATAGCTATAAAATATATTGTAGCTAAATATAAAAATTTTCGCAGCTAAACACTTTAGCCACAATTTTTTTTTTTCCGTAGCATTCGTAGCAAGAAGTGACGTAACTAAAAGTTAGCTACAAACTTTGCATGACCCATGGCTAAAGACTAATACTTATCGCTATGGAAATTTTCTATGTTCTAGCTGTGATGATAATACATTCTTGCCACGGAAAAGATGATTATAGCAATAATTTTATTCTTTTGCCACGACAAATAAAATGCATAGCTGTCTTTATTTTGTAGCTACAAAGTATTTTATTGTAGCAAAAGAATAAATTTATTTGCCACGTAACTTTAAATTTTGTGGCTATTTCTATAGCTTAGTTTCGTAGCAATAGTACTCGTATTCAGCTACAGATAAAAAATTCATAGCAATGAATTGAAGTATTTGCCGCAAATATTTTCTTATTGTAGCTAAAAATTCATACTTTTAGCCATGAAATATATCTTATTATAGCAAATATTTTCTTTGTTTGCTACGAAAAGTAAAAATATGTAGCCATGTTCGTGATACGTAGCAATTATAGATATATGTGTTTTGCTACAAATTAAAAATACATAGCTAAATTCCATACTTTTTTGCCACAAAACACAAAATTGTTGCAAAAAATCTCCTTCATTTGCTATGAAAATAAAAATGTATAGCCATGTTTAATTGTATATATGTTTTGCTACGGTTAAAAAATTCATAGCTACTAATTGAGAATTTTGCCTCGAATACTATTAGCCACAATAATTCCTATAATGTAGGTAAGAAACTATTTTTGGCTTGAAATATACCTTCAATTGTAATTATTTAATAAATACAATATTAAAAAAATGTTCAACAATATCATTCAAAATAGTGGAATATTATTTTACTCAAACATATCAATACGCTTTTACAAAAGAAATAGTAATTATTCATGTCCCCGTCAATCTTGATGCTTTCATCACTACTCTACAACCTGCAACAACAATTAGAAATATATATATTAGAAAATAGTACAACAAAGTATTTTCGCTGAGAAAAATAAATTTTACTTGTTAATAAGAATAATTTTTTGTAAGGATGATATAAAAATATATTAGTAAGTAGTGTAATAAGTTACTTACGATCTGATTTGCATCATTTGGCTGTCGATTTTGAGCTGCAAGCATCATTTGGAATCTTTTTTCTATCGTTTTTCCATCTCCACTAATTTATTATCAGTTTCTTTCTTGATTTCTTCAACTTTTTCATCAGCTTCCCTTTTAACTTCTTCGATTTGTTTCTTAGCTTCCCTTTTAACTTCTTCCACACGCCCATTTGCTTCTTTTCTGGCCATTTCTACTTGCTTAATAAGCTGTATCTTTGTTGGTCTACCTCCAAAATATTCACTGATATTTTTTCCAGGACTATATGCTCGAAGATATCCATTTTTTTCTACCCCAAGTACTTTCTTAAAGATATTATCATCATTTAAAGAAATTTCTCCTTCTTTTTGCTGCTCTTTTAATTGGTCAAATTGAACCTACAATCAATAATGCAAATTAATTAAACATACGTGCAAATGTATATTCTAAAAGGAGATAAATAAAAAATAGAACATATTGACATTACAATGACATCTTGTTGGAAAGCATCAACTTGTTTTCCTTTTTTTCTCTTGCGAGATTCCTGAAAAACTTCAACACGAGATGGAGCTTTTTCCATTTTTTTTCTCCTGTGAAAATAATAATCATTTTCATTAATTGAATAAGATATGTGAATATAATTCTTATAATTGTTCTAAAAAATTATCATATTGTTCATATATACCATTTCGTATCTAAGTCTTGCATAACTTTTGGTCCCACTATATGGAGGCAAGGAACGTTTCGATCTATTTGCCTTGTTTTGCGTGCTTTTCTTCTGAACAAAAGTTTAAAAAAATTTAATAATATTAGGTTCTACAACATATAATAATTTAAAAAGAACAAATAGATTAATTAAAATACCTGAAAGTCATCACCCGCTCCAAAGGTTGACCAAATATTTCCATTCATCTATAGTGAGAAGTTTAGGCTTATTCCGTAAGCGAAGTGGATAAGTTGCTTTTGAGTCGAAATACTTATTTTTCAACTTGTGCCTATAGTCTCTGTAGAGGTCACTCATATGACCAAGAATTGCACCTTTTCTTCCCTCGGAGATATCAAAATTAAACTTTTCCTATAAAAAATAAAACATACCATTATAAAAGTTAGAACTAGTAATTTAAAACCAAACTTGCTTAGTGTCTCATATTGTCAATCCATCAAAAATTAAAGAAAATTATAAACTTTATTAGTTTACTAATTTTCTTACCAAGATAATGTCCCACATGTGGTCGATCTTATCTTGCTCTATTTCTTTCCAACCATTTACTTTTAATGGGCAACAAGTTCGGCTTCTCACTGTTTGACCCAAAAATCAAGTGAAATCGGTTGCATTCTCACCAATAGCTTGGTGATCTTCATCAAATTGAACGACCAATTTTTGTCCTTCCTGTAAATTGATTATCTTCACGCATCGTGTAGGCCCTTTGGTTTTTCTTTTCAAAATGTTAGGGCCTACATTGAAAGATTAATAAATATACTTCAAGTAAAAATATCA
This sequence comes from Nicotiana attenuata, assembly GCF_001879085.1. Taxonomy (NCBI): domain Eukaryota; kingdom Viridiplantae; phylum Streptophyta; class Magnoliopsida; order Solanales; family Solanaceae; genus Nicotiana; species Nicotiana attenuata. The sequence goes on from NW_017670390.1 coordinate 526,533, forward strand.
AAAGAATTGACAAAGATCAATAAAAGAAAAAGAATACATGTTGAATTTGTTGATTCATGTTCTTCCACAACCATTTCACTCACTTGTTCAGATGAGTTCTCATTAGAACTATTTTTTCTAAGAAAAGAACTCATGAAAATATCATTTTTTCGGAGTCTATAAATATCAATTGACTTATCCTTATGCTTCTCGTAACTAAGAAGCATATTCTTAACATCTGAATCGTCACGACATTCCACTAACCCATCACGATCACTGATAAGTCTATCACCTCTCAAATAAGCAAACTTATCTCCTTCAAGAATATTGAAGTTACAAAGCTTTTTTATTTCATCAAGCAGATCAAAGAAAGCTATGAAATCAATATCAATGTTTGCTTTCATCAACTGGCCACTTACATATTTTCTAGAAGGAGAAAATATAAAATGGCCACCATAATGGAAGCTAAATTCCAATTCTTTGGTCATATTCATGTTTCCTAAAAAATTCATAATATAAGTTAGCTAGATGATTAAACAAATACAAATTGTTGTTTAATTGAAAAGGAATTAATAAAGAATTCAATATTTTATAAAAGCTTTATTGCAATTACCCGAATAAACAACTTCTTCCATATATTGTGTGGGCAAATCTTCTGTAACAGATGCTTTCTTGGAACTTTTCGGAGGTTTCGTCTCATGATCATCAGTCAATCGATTATTTCTTTTTCGAAGACCATTTCTACCCATATCTGATTATAAACAAGTATTTTTTAAGACATCAATATATTTTGGAAGTTAGGTCAATGTCTGCTATATATTTGCACCGAGGAAGTTGGCTAATAATGAAACACTATTGGAAAAAGGTGGGCATACATCTGCCTTTAAGCACAATTGCACAGGCGACACTAGTACTGATGTAATATTTCTCTAACATTAGTAATAATACTTCCTTTCACAAAAAAAAAAAAAAAAAAAAAAAAAAAAAAAAAAAACTAAATTCTCAACCGGAGAATGATCAATAAAGCTTCCTTTTAAATATCGAACATGGTAGTTTTATGTTTCTATCTTTTTGATATGGTGATCAATGGCTGATCCAGAATATAAATTCTATGGGTTAAATTTTTAAATTTTTTAGTATTGAACTCATTATATTTTTAAAGTTATGGGTTCATATCTACTATTTTTCCAATTTTAATGAATCTTTACATATAAATTTTTACTCCGCGTCGAAAGTTATGGGTTTAATTGAGCCCGCCGTATATACACTACCTCCGTCCCTGATGGTGATAATATTTAATCGGAGTAGGTTCAACTTGTTATATGTTACAAATATGTTCAAGACATGAATCTTGCAAGATTTGATTACACATTTGATAACTTAATCTTGTAATTCATCCACAAAAACAAAAGAGTTATGTTAAAGGAAAAGAGGCGTACCTTTGATGCAGGGGAAAAGGCGTACCTTTGCTCCTCAATTCTTGTAACTTTTAGTATTTTAGGATTTTTGCTTCTTTTAGTTTATGTTTTGGCTCACTGGTCTCTCTAATAGGAAAAGAAGACTGTGATTTAGGCAGAAAAAATTAGAGGGAAATAATTTGGAGGGAACTTTTTTCTTTTGGTAAAATCGTAATTTATTTTTCAAATTGTATATTCATGTTTCCCTCCTCCTAAAATCAGACCAACAAAAAGAAGTTACATAAGAATATTATTAATATAAACACATTTTTATTCCATATAATTTAATTATATTTATCTGTTTTAGTTTGTAACTTATTAATATAACTATATTTTATTAACATAACTATTCTCGAAGTACTTGAACATGATAAAGCTTGGGTGATACTTAGTGAAGTTTTATTTAAATTCGATAAATTAGTTAATAAATATTAATTAGAGATGATCACCTTATTTATTTTTATTATATGTGAAATTTACTAGTAATCTAGTAAGCTCCTGCAAAATTAGGTCGAATAGAACGATGAACACCTCTAATTACACTAAAAGGTATTGTTTTGATTAAAAAAAGGTCTAAGTAACATAATTATTCTCGAAGCATTTGTTAGGATAAATCTTGAGCGATACTTGGTGAAGTTTTTGTAACGACCCGGCCGGTCGTTTCGAGAGTTATAGCCCAGTTCCCCTATTTCCTGCTTCTTTTATGTTCTACAGCTGTATTATGACTTATCAGGTTAGTTGGTTCGGGTCTGGAGTGATTTTGGAGTGAATTGAGACACTTGCTCTCTTATTTGAAAGCTTAAGTTGGAAGAGTTGACCGGATGTTGACTTATGTATAAACGACCTCAGTTGAATTTTGATGGTTCCGTTAGCTCCGTTAGGTGATTTTGGATCTTAGGAGAGCGTCCGGAATGTGATTTGGAGGTTTGTGGTAGAATTAGGCATGAATTGACAAAAGTTAATATTTTGACGATTTTGGCCAGCAGTGAAAATTTTGATACCGGGGTCGGAATGGAATTCCGGAAGTTGGAGTAGGTTCGTGGTGTCATTTCTGACTTGTGTGTAAAATTTGAGGTAATTCGGACGTAATTTGATAGTTTTGTTTAGGTAATGTGTCGGCTTGCCTAGTACAATGATAAGCGCCATCACGACAGGGTTAGTTTTTGGATCGTGACAGTTTTATTTAAATTCGAGATAGGAGTTAATCAATGTTAACTAGAGATGATCACCCTACTTATTTAAATTATCTTATGAGTAAGATCCTGTACTATTAGGTCGAACTGAATGATGAACACCTCTAGTTAACCTAAAAAGTATTGTTTAAATAGAACGAATCCGAGTAAAATAACTATTCTAAAAAGCACTTGATCAAGATAGATTTTGAGCGATACTTGGTGAAATTTTTATTTAAACAAAAACCTTCTGTGTCTAAGAAGAAAAGCAACATCGAGTTAGGTAGGATGTAGATCGAGCGCAATAAGCTAGAGGAGTGATTATTTCGCTTTGGAAGGAAAAAGCATCTCAAATAAGGTCCTCACTCAGTTTGATATAATAGTTAATCAAAGTCAATTAGAGATACTGTGAAATTAAGTCAAAAGAACACCTCTAATTACCCTAAAAGGTATTGTTTCGATAGAACACGTCTGAGTAAAATAACTATCTCGAAGTATTTGATCTTGATAGAACTTGAGCGATAGCTTGGTGAAGTTTTATTTAAATTGATATAATAGTTAATCATTAATAATTACATATGATCACCCTATTTATTTTAATTATATGTGAAACTTACAAGTAATTAAGACAGTAAGAAACCCAATGCTCACCGGCGCACGTTAGTACGACGTCCGACCACCGTGGATATGGCTCGGGGAAGAGGCAGACCTCGAGGAAGACCAATGTTGCAACCTTTAGCTGGGGGAGGAAACCTAGCTGAAGCTAACTTGAAACCAGAGAAAACTCCAGTAGCTACTAAGGCGAATGCTACTGTTCCATTGGAAGATAATCAACAGGAGCAACATGCAAGTGATGGAATGAAGGAAACTGCAGCTAAGAGATTGGATTTGAGTGTTAGTCCAATCTTAAGTGGCCAAAGTGACAAATCAATTGAGAAAGCTGCAGATCTAGCGAGTACGAGCAAGGATCTAGCGAGTACGAGCAAATCAACACAAGATCTAACACCAGTAAATGAGGAGAAAGGGGAGAAAGCAGCGTGGACCTCATTGTTTGCAGGTAATCGCAGCTCTGAATATGGTTTGAAACTGAGTTATATACCACCTAAAATCGTAGAAGGTAAGACAGTAGTACAACTTGAGAAAGAGGATGTAGAGAAGGAGGTTAGGAAATGGAAATGTGCTTTAATTGTGTATGTAATTGGGGAAACACCTGGCTATAATTACATGCACAAATTTGTAAAACATAGTTGGAATCAAGTTTTAGAACCGGAAGTTTTCTGTCATGATGAAGGATACTATGTTGTCAAGTTTCAATCAATGAATGATATGAATGAGATTCTATACTTGGGTCCATACACAATGAACAATAAGCCACTTATTTTGAAGCCATGGACTGTTAATTTTGATTTTACCAAGGAATTTCTAACTGAAATTCCACTGTGGGTGAAACTACCTAATCTTCCTATGAGTTGCTGGGGTGGGTAGTCTTTGAGCAGAATTGCAAGTGCTATTGGCAAACCACTATATGCAGAGGAATGCACCTCAAAACAAAAGAGGATCTCATATGCTAGGATGTTAATTGAGATTAATGTCACTAGAGCATTGCTAACAAGTGTTACAGTATGGGAACCAGATGGAAGACAGTTTGAACAAGCAATAGACTATGACTGGAAACCAGAATTCTGTGAAGAATGCTTGAAGATTGGTCACTCTTGTAAGAAAGTTGAGAATGGGCAAAACCACTATGAGCAACCTAGAAGAAGAAGGAGGCCAGCTGCACCACTTGCTGCACAGGAAGGCCCTCAACAAGCACAGAAAGTGGTACAAGAGTGGAGAGCTAAGAACCAGATAGAGGAGCCTCCTACTGTGGTAGTAGGAGCAGATCAACAAGAGGAAGAGATAAATGACAAGCAGCCTATTGATCAAACACAACAGCCTATGGATCAAACACATCAGGCTCTAGCAAGAACTGAAGATCAAACACCTGGAAGGGTGATTCAAAGCACTCAAAAGAGCCCTAAACTGAGCTGTATCAGGGAGTTCCCAGCTCTAGCTACTAGTATACTGAGAGGGAATAGAACAGGGGAGTACACAGGTGGAAAGGGGATACAGCAATGCTTGCCCACAGCTAATAGTGGGCCACCTATTAGAGTTTAATGACTTGGGTGATATGGAATGTGAGGGGAATAAATAAGATATATAAGCAAAAAGAATTAAAGATATATGTACAGAATAAGCAAATAAAATTAGCTGGTTTTTTGGAAACTGGAGTCAAGGAGAATAGAGCCAACAGAGTTTTCAAAAACATCTTACCTGGTTGGGAAATTCAGAGCAATTACCATAATGCAATTAATGGGAGGATTTGGCTGACATGGGATCCTAAGGTATATTGTATTGATGTTGAAAAAACAGATGCTCAAGTGATTCATTGCACAGTAAGGGGGAGAAGGGATGGATTTGAAGCTTACCTTACACTAGTGTATGGTTTCAACACAGTTGAACAAAGGAAAGCTTTATGGAGTAACCAGAATGACATTTCAGCACAAGTGGCAAAGCCTTGGATAATTGGTGGAGATTTTAATGCAATGCTGTATACTCAAGACAGAATGTATGGCAATCTAGTAGCAATGAGTGAAATGGTGGATTTCTCAGACTGTATTCATAACCTATTTCTAAATGAACTGGCCTGGAAGGGAGAATACTATACCTGGTCCAATAAACAGCAAGGGGATGACAGGATACTAAGTAGAATTGATAGGGTGTTTGGTAATGACTTGTGGATGACTAACTGGGGGCATGTGTGTACTGAATATAATGTACCATTGATATCTGATCACTCTCCTATGTTGCTGAACATCAAGTCCATGAGATCTACTACCAAACCACCCTTCAGATTCTTTAATGTATGGACAGATCACAAGGAGTTTGGAAATATAGTGATGACCATATGGAACAAAAGATTAGCAGTGGATGACATGGAGAATGTACGGAAGAAGCTTAAAGCTCTGAAGCCTTTATTCAAGAGACTAAATGCTGATGAATATAAGGGAATAACAAAGAGAATTGAAGATGCAAGAAGTGACCTTGTTACAGTCCAAGAAAAGATGCAAAACCAATATAGTGACAGTCTACTAGAACAAGAGAAGCAAACTCTCCAACAACTAGAGAAGTGGTCTCTAATTGAAGAGAGTATTATGCAACAAAAATCAAGGGTCAAATGTGTTAAACTGGGGGATAGCAATACCAAGTATTTTTCTGCTATTGTAAAAGAGAGGAGCCATAGAAATCAGATACTGGAGCTGATTACAGAGGATGGAAGGAAGGTTAATAGCCAGGTTAGCATTAAAGAAGAGTTTATAAGGTTCTATAAAAACCTGACGGGGACTTCTACAAAGACACTACCAGCAATCAACAAGAAATAATGAAGAATGGCCCTAAGCTTACTCATGAACAACAACTAAGTTTTATTGCAGAAGTGACAGAAGATGAAGTATATAAGGGACTATGTGCTATACAAGAGGATAAAGCTCCTGGAGATGATGGATATAATTCATGTTTCTTCGAGAAAGCATGGCCTATATTGAAGCAGGAGATTGTGCAAGCAGTGCAGAAGTTCTTTATCACAGGAAGAATGTACAAAGGTATTAACTGTACAACAATCACTCTTGTTAATTCCTAAAGTGAATAGCCCAACCACAGCAAGGGAATTCAGGCCTATTGCATGTTGTACTGTCCTCTATAAGATCTTATCTAAAATATTGGCAAACAGACTGCAGGGAGTAATTGCTAGTGTGATATGTGAAGCTCAGGCAGGATTCATTCCAGGAAGGAAAATATCAGATAACATAATCCTATCTCATGAACTTGTGAAGACATACACCAGAAAGAATTCTTCCCCAAGGTATGATCAAGATTGATCTAACTAAAGCTTATGATTCTGTAGAATGGATATTCTTGGAACAAGTAATGATTGAGTTGGGATTCCCTAGTAAATTTCAACAATGGGTGCTGGCCTGTATGAAGACTGTGACCTATTCAATTATCATCAATGGAGAACCTACTGAGCCATTCCAGTCTGCAAAGGGATTGAGACAGGGAGACCCTATGTCTCCTTTCCTCTTTGTAATTGCTATGGAATACTTGAGTAGAGGCTTGAATGGATTGAAGAAAGAAAGGGAATTCAAATATCACCCAAGGTGTGCTAAGCTAGGCATAACTCATCTGAGTTTTGCAGATGATCTGCTGCTCTTTGCAAGGGGTGACTTGGCCTCAATCACTCAGTTACAACATTGCCTTAACCAGTTTTATGCAGCTTCAAGATTGAAAGATAACCACGAAAAGAGTTCAATCTTCTTTGGTGGTGTTGATCAGTTGGCAAGTGAAGAGATAGTGCAGAAATTTGGTTACTCTAGAGGTAAATTACCAGTTAAGTACCTAGGAGTACCATTAACCACTAAGAAGATGTCCATAGCCCAGTGGCAACCACTTATAGAGAAGATGGTGGCAAGAATTTCTTCATGGACAGCTAAAAAACTCTCATATGCTGGAAGAATTCAATTAGTGCAATATGTTGTATTTGGTATCCAGGCTTATTGGTCTCAATTGTTTCTGATTCCTAGCAAGGTCTTGAAGACTATTGAAGCATACTGCAGAAGCTATATGTGGTCAGGAGTCGATGTCATTACTAGAAGATCTCTGGTAGCATGGGATAAAATGTGTACCCCCAAAAGTACTGGGGGACTAAACCTAATCAATCTCAAACTATGGAATAAAGCAGCAGCAGCAAAGAACTACTGGGATCTAGCAAACAAGGGGGATAAGATATGGATCAAATGGATACATGCATACTATATAAAAGGCCAACAGTTATCTAATATGCCAATACCAAAACAGGCTTCCTGGTTAGTTAGAAAGATGGTGGAGGCAAGAAGCTCAGTGGCAACAATTCAAATTCAGCTAAGGAAGAATAGCAGCATGATCAGAGAACTATATCTGGCTATGATGGGGCAATTGCCAAGAGTAGAATGGAAGATGTTCATGTTTGAAAATGAAGCAAGGGCAAAAGCTAAATTCACAATGTGGCTGTATTTCAAAGACATGATGCTAACTAGTGACAGATTAAACAAATGGGGGATGCAGGTGGACAGGGAATGCAGTCTATGTAGAGTACATGATGAGAACAGGAAGCATATCTTTATTGAATGTGAGTATACTAAGAGTATTTGGACAAAACTACTAAAATGGATGCAGAGGCAACCAAGCTGGGCAACCTCATGGGACCAACACTGGAAATGGGCAGCAGAGAATGCAAAAGGGAAATCAAGTAAGGCAAGAGTATTCAGGATGGTATATGCAGAAGCAATTCATGAGATATGGATTGAGAGAAATCATAGGATATTTGAAAAGCAAAGAAGGAAAGATGAAGAGTTAGCTAGGAACATAGCATGCATATGTAATGTTAGAGTAACAAATTAGAATAGGCAACTTATACAACATTTTCAGTTCTGATTGTAAATAATAGGAGAAGAGGAGGTGAGTATAGTTGATATATGTATAGTTTGGAGAATTAAGGCATATAGGACAATAGGCTGAGTCGTAAGCCAACTGTGGATTTGTAAAGCTTCATTGTTGATTAATGAAAATCTCTAATTACCAAAAAAAAATTAAGACAGTAAGATCCTGCAAATTTGGATCGAATTGAACGATGAACACCACAAATTACATTAAAAGGTATTATTTCGTAGAACATGTCCATCCAAAATAACTATTCTCAAAGTACTTGATCATGTGAAGCTTGAGCAAACTTGATAAAACTTTATTTAAATTCGATAAAAGAGTTTATCAATGTTAATTAGAGATTGTCATCCTATTTATTTAAATTATATGAGAAACTTACAAGTAAGATCCTGTAAAACTGGATAAAACTAAACGATGAACACCTCTAATTACCCAAAAGGTATTATTTTGATAGAACATATCCGATTAAAATAACTATTCTCGAAGCACCCGATCAGAATGGATTTGAGCGATTCTTGATGAAGTTTTGTTTAAATTCAATATAAAAGTCAACAAAAATTAATTAGAGATAATCACCTTATTTATTAAATTAATTTGAGACTTACAAGAAAGTACCCGTAAAATTAAGTTGAATCCAAGAATGAACACCTCTAAAATTTTAAATCTTAACATATATAAAGTATTATGGACCAAAGTGTATAATATGCAACTTTGACATATATGTGCATTCCTTAGAACAGGACGTACAATTCCCATTAGCGTCCCTCTATTTGATCTAATTTACACCGTACCAAAAGATCCCTAAACCCTCATCTCTCAAAATTAATTTCTCTTCCAAATTTCTCTTAATGATGAAGCCTCAACCTCATTCTTCATCTCCGCTGGCAGCAATTGGCGATATCATCCGGCAGAGTAAGTTTATTTTTTTCTGTTTTCTGAAGTTTCTTTCTTCTTATTCGCTTAAAACCAGAATCTCTTTCTTCTGTTTCTTTCTAGTTGAAGGTTCACTGTTGGGCTGCTTAGAATGCTAATTGTTGTGGTGAATATTGATTTGGTGTTGAATACTGATAGTTGTTGTTTAGGAGCAAAAAGTGGGATTTTGTGTATTGGGGTTGCTATGGAATATGGCCTCTTCCAGCATGAAAGATGTACTACATGTTTAATGTGATTTTGTTTTATCACTTTGTGTGTATTGTTGGAGTCCTCAAAAGATATAAAATTAGATCAGGTAATATACATTAATTAACAATGATTAATAGAGTTTATGAGTTAAGCGATAAAAATTTATAGGCAAATACTCTGGCTATCTTAGACTAATTGTTACATACAGAATCACTGATTATAAGGTTAACTGCGATTCCCGTGCTTCTTGAAGCACGTTCATAATCTCAAAGATGGATAATTCATTTTTTTCTTTTTTTTCTCTTTCTCCATTTGTTCTTCTCCTCCATGAATATGATACTGAAAACTCAAAAACATTTCTCTAATCTTTATGATATTTGCATCAGATTCAACTCTTCCAATAGCAGCACATCTAGAAAACTCCTCCGTCCAATGAAAATGTGAATAGTATAAAGCTTCTTTTAACAACACAGAATAGAAATATAAGCTATCACAATGTTGAATTCCTTTAACAGTTTCTTAAATCTTAAAGAGAAATGTGCAATTTCCCCATTCAGATATTGAGATCTGTGTTGCGGCCAAACGCACACGCAAGTATACGCGATAGTCACGTAATAAAGTGACTAATAGTCGGATGTCGAACCCACGAGGACTTGTGATTAACTATTAACTAAATTAGACGATCCTAATTATCTAAACAAGAATTAAACCTAGAAATATTTGATTCTAAACTAATTAAATAAAGAAATATAAATAATGAAATTTCAATAAAGGAAGTGCAGATTTTTATGATATCTATGTAATGAAAACGATCTAGGATTATGGGCTATCTAACAATCCTATTGTATTCTTCAATTGAATTGACTAATTAATTTATCTGGTTTATTGATTGCCAGGGTTAATATTGCTCATAAGAATCTGTCGAGTTCTTACTCGCCTATTCAAGCTAACCTAACTCCTATATGTCTATGGAATTAGAATCAACAAGAACGCATTTATAATTCTTGTAAATCAACCAAGCAAGGCAATTAGGTATATGTCTATCCTAACCGCGAATCGGTTCCCCGATGCCCAGGTTCAAGAACTTGCTCTACTCAATCCTAATAAGCAATCTAGAATTCCCACTTTCGAGTTCACTTCTAGATTCGTAGATTGTATTCAATTGGTGATCAAGCAATTAAATAATTAAGCGCAGGATTGAATAAATAAACTAATATGATAAACTAAGAAATCAAAATCAATATCCGAATAACAATATTCATGAAAGAACCACAGCCCTAGAACGTGAAGTTTAGCTCCACATAGATATGGTAGCAAAACAACAAATCATACAAAGAAACATAAAAATTACAAAGGTTGGTGGAAGAAAAGATTAAACTCGGCTTCCATGGCGGCTTTGTGCTCTCCCTTGGTCAAAAGTTCTTCTCAAAAACGTTCTCCCCCTCCAAAATAGGTTTAGGACCCCTTTTATACAAGTTGGGACCGTGTAGGGCCGAAATAACCTTGTCCTGAACAAAATAGGAAAACCCCACAATACAGCGTCCAAGCCAGCGCCTAGCGCTGATCCTGGCGCTGAAAGCAGTAGCGTTTTTCAAGCTTCAGTTCTTTGAATTGTTTCACCTCTTTCTCTTGTCTTGCTCTTGGGGGACAAAAACCAAAGGTTGTCCCCCAATTTTCTTCTATTATTTTATTCGTTTAATTTTCTTTTTTTTTTCTTCCGCGTTTTATTCAATTTTGCTCCAAATCTCTTTATCTTCATACCGTTTTATTCCTAAACAGTTAAAATATAATATTAAGCACAAAGTATTATAATTAACACTCAAAAGACGATTAAAAAATTCTAGAATGTGAGGCAACAATGTGTGAATATATGCATTTTTGGCCGAACATCAACACCCCACACTTAGACTCTTTCTCGTCCTCGAGTAAGCATTAAAATCACTATCAATAAATCAAGCCTAGAAACACCACCACTTCGGTAGATACTAACAATTAGGCCTTATAGCAACTCAAACCATCATATAAACGCTTCATCATCATCGTGCAAGATATACAAGTCACAAACAGACAACAAACTTCTTACCTCCTAACCTCAGAGAGGGACTGTAACTCACCAAATTTAAACTCGCTGACCTAGCTACTCTGTCGACTAAAGCTCATAACATCACCTATCTATCATGAATCAAGTGCCCTCACAAGAATAAATAGTCCATAATCTCAAATCAAAGAATTAACATAATTTAAGGACTTTGCATCAAAGAACAACTCTCGCACTCACAACGAATTCACATGTATGCACAAAGGACCATAGGCTTGCCCATTATGTACATCTCTACTAATTAAGTATGCTCGAATAGAATCAAATAGGACTTTATCGGGTTGTAATGTTGGCTAAGAGACGGGTAGGAGAACTATATAATAGTGACTTACATTTCCCTAAGCACTTTGCACTTTTAGACTTCATTCACCTATTATTTTTGACTTTTCACTTTATTTTTCAGCCCTCTCTTCATGTAACGACCCGACCGGTCGTCCTGAGCTTTTGCACTTTGATCGCCAATTTTTGGTCATGACTTGCCCCATGTTATGTGTTATGACTAATGTAGGTCGTTGGTTTTAGTTTCAGGAAAATTTGGAATGAATTTGAAAGAACAGTGCAGTTGAAAGCTTTGAATTTGAAAGGTTTGACCAAGAGTTGACTTATTTGTATACGAGCTCGGATCGGAGTTTGTATGATTTGGTTAGCTTCTTTGGGTGATTTATGACTTAGGAGCGTGATCGGAATTGATTTTGGAGGTCCGGTGTAGAATTAAGCTTGAATTGGCGAAGTTAGTATTTTGGCGAATTTCGGTTGTTAGGTGGGTTTTGATCCGAGGGTCGGAATGGAATTCCGAGAGTTGTTGTAGCTTATTTAAGTGATTTGGGATGTGCGTGTGAAGTTTCAGGTCATTCGGACGTCGTTTGGTTGGGTTTTTGATCGAATGCGTGTTTCGGAAGATTTAGAAGAACTTAGGCTTGAATCCGATGTAATTTGATGGTTTTGGTGTTATTTGTGGTGTTTTGATGATTGGAGCAAGTTTGAATGATGTTTTAGGATGGGTTGGCACTTTTGGTTGGGGTCCCGGGGTCCTCGGGGTGATTCGGATGGCCGTCGATATGATTTTTGGACTTGGTGAAATTCTGATGTTGCTGGTATCTGGTGTTTCCGCATCTGCGGAAGAAGGGCCGCATATGCGGTTCCGCAGATGCGGTAAGGGAGTCGCAGGTGTGGTTTTGGGTCATTGGAGGACTTCCGCAGAAGCGGATGGTGGTCCGCATATACGGCATCCGCAAAAGCGGATATAGACAGCAGAAGCGGTCCAGGTGGTTACATGAAGAACCGCAGAAGCGGAAAGAGACCGCCGAAGCGGAAACCGCAAATGCGGTAATCGGATCGCAGAAGCGAAAAGGAGGTCTGGGCAGAATGGTTTAAAATTAATATTTCATCCGCGAGCTAAGGTATTTTTTCCTCCATTTTTGAGCATTGTGAAAGCTACTTGGGAGCTTTTGAAGGGGGATTCGAAGGAGATTGACTGAAGGTAAGTTTTATGAGTTAAAAACACGATTATATTATGGAATTATCCTTGAAATTCTTTGGAATATAGCTAAATTGGAAGAAACTAGGGCTTGGGATTTTAAGATTTTAAAATTGGAATTTGAGGGGCCATTTGTGATCCGAATTGGGATTTTTTGGTATGTATAGACTCGTGGCGAGATAAGGAATCCATTGATGTTAAATTTTCTAATTTTCGAGAAGTAGGCCCGGGGCTCGGGTTTTTCAATTTTCGTGAATTTCGATATTTTTCGATTCTTTTCGATTAAGTTATGTCCCCTTAGCCTATCGTGATGTATTCGCTCTGATTTTGGACAGATTCGACGCGCGTGGAGGCCGAATTGAGGGGCAAAGGCGTCGCGAGCTAGAGGTTTCATCGGTTCGAGGTGAGTAATGATTGTAAATGATATCCTGGGGGTTTGAAACCCTGGATTGCACATCATAGTGCTATATTGAGGTGACTTGCACGCCGGATAGCGAGCGTGCGGTAGAGCACCGTTGGGGATTGTGACTTGGTCCGTCCCGATTGATGATTTTATCGCGTATTTGACTGAAACTTATTTGTTATTATCATGATTTGGGCTGATTGCCATATTTGAGCTTCGCGCCAACTACCTGAACCCTTCGGGGATTTTCATCACTGTTTCCTCACTATTTTGATATACTACTTGAACTCAGTCCTGTTGATTATACTGTTTTGCAAACTCAGCCGTTTTAATTGAACTTTGAGACTTAAATGATATTTCCACTGTTGTTTGGGCTGAGCACTACTATTTTATTGATGCCCGAGGGGCTTATGATATTTTCTGGACTGAGTGGGGCCGAGGGCCATATGTGAGGATATATGTGAGTGACGTGAAGAGGCTTTCAGGCCTCGAGTGTTATGTGAGGAGGCTTTGAGGCCTCGAGTGTATTGTGAGGATGTTTTCAGGCCTCGAGTGTATTGTGAGGAGGCTTTCAGGCCTCGAGTGTATTGTGAGGAGGCTTTCAGGCCTCGAGTGTGATGTGAGAAGGCTTTCAGGCCTTGTTTTATATGCCACGAGGTGGCTTGACATTGCGCTTGGGCCGTAAGGGGCCCCTCCGGAGTCTGTACACCCCCAGTGAGCGCGGGTACACATATGGATCGGGCTGCACGCCGCAGCGAGATGTGGATCGGGCTGCACACCGCAACGGTTACTATATGATACCGTTCTGAGATGTGATCTGAGAGAGAGAGCCCGAGGGGCTGAGAGTGTTTCTGAGAGTGAGCCCGAGGGGCAGGTACTGTTTTGAGATATTTCCCGAGGGGCGAACTTTTATGTGCTCATCTTGCATATTTACTTGCCTTTTTACCTGTTATACTACGGTATTTGTGCCCGAGGGGCGAATTTTTCAGTGCTTATCTGCACTAACGGTTTTGAAATCGTTTGCAAATGTTGAAAGGATTATTTTTAAAAGAGATTTAAACTGAGCTAATATATTTCTAAAGATTTCACAGTTTCACTGTTTTCTCAAAGGATTGTACCCTGCTTCTATACAGCATGTTGGTTGCTTTACGTGATCTCTTACTGCTCAGTTGTTATTTACCTTTATTACTCACTGAGTTGGAGTACTCACTTTGTGCAGATGCAGGTATCTATTCACCCGGTAGCGGGTTTTGGCCGATCAGAGGCAGAGTTACATGAGTTAAGGAGGTGACTGCCAGCGTTCGCAGCACCATGTTTCTCTCTTTTGTTTATTATTCCGGTTTTGTATATTTTGAGCCTTGTAGTGGTTTTTTTTACATTCTGATAGATGCTCGTGACTTGTGACACCCCGGTTTGGGCTGTGTCGGGATGGTTCTACCATTATTATCTAAGTTTCCGCAAATTATTGTTATTAAATCATGCTTCATAATTGCTTAATGGTGATTAACTGCTTAAAAGAGGTGTTCTGCATTGGTCTGGCTGGCCTTGTCTTCACGAGAGGCGCCATCACGACCGGGTTCGGGAATTGGGTCGTGACACTTAATCTATTGTTTCACAAGTATTTCCCTCATATCAAGAACGTTTCAAATTTTTTTTCAAAGCAATTTTTTTCACTCCCCTTTTTTTCCTTTTCTTTTTCATGTCACATTCTTTTCAAGAAGGCCTTTTCATCACCTTTCAGCTATCATTGGTCACCATTTTTCACTTAACCATACCTTTCTTCAAATTTATCAATTAATATCGCAGTCTAAGCAACAGTGCTCAAGGAAGCAGGGTGCAAAAACTAGGGATTCAACAAAAGGATCAAGGCAAAAATACAGCTTCCAAACAAAAGGCTACAGGCACAAAGGGCTAACTAGTGGTACAATATCTGAAAAGGCTAAAATTCAGAAGACATATCAAAGAAAGCCTATTATCACCTTCTAAACAGAGCAACACTTTTATTTCGCTTCAATAACATGCAGGGCAAGTTCTAGACTAAGATGCAAAACATGGAATATATGTAAGAAATCCTCACCCCACATGGCACAAGTATTAATCAAGATGTATCAATTCCACTCTAAGACAGACAGGATCATCACGAACCACAAAATAAGAATAAGTTATATACAGAGTCACAACCCTGAGCTTGGGTGTCAGAAAGTCTGCTATTTTATTCATTACTCAAGCACTCAGAGGAAAGTACGACTCAAGCTTAGGCCTAAATATGCTAGTATCAAACAAGTAACGAAAGTCTTTTTCTTCTCCCTCTTTTACTAGTCCTAAAAAAATATCTAATCCTAAAAATAAAAAAAATTTACCCGGTTCAAGCTACATCCCCTGGAAAAGAACCGATGCACAAAGAAAAACCAAGGGGGATTATTATCTAACTAATACTAACTAGAAATAAAAATAAAATATTTTTGATTTTTTTATTGGACCTTAATCCCTCAAGAAACCTGTCCACAAAATCCATCGTTGGGAAAAGTCCCAATTTTCTAAAAAAAAAATTCTTTTTTCATTTTTTTCGTTTTTTTTAATTTTATTTTTTAACACAAATAACTACACTAAGAAAAAGTACTACAACAAATCTAGGGTAGCATAGAAAATCACCCCGACAATCTCCTCACCCCACACTTAATATTGTGCAATGTCCTCAATGCACTGAAAATAACTAGAGGGTAAAAGAAACTCCCTGGTAGGCCAAAGGCCGAAGAATAGCAGCTCACGGGATACTCAGACTTCTCCCAGGTATATCCTTTGTGCGGGTACCTCACACTTAGTTTCAACCACCTGCATGCTTTTGTACATGCCTATGGCTTTGCTCCCTATGCTCAAAATCCTACAAAATAAAACGACACTACAAAAATAATACAACAAGAAAAAAAAAATCAAAAATAAAAAGAAAGCAGTAAAGCTGGGTTGCCTCCCAACAAGCGCCTAATTTAACGTCGCGGCATGACGTGAACCACTTTTTCCTCCACCTCGAACTTATGAATTGTACCCCTAACATGGCATCCAGTCTGCGGCTATGCTCCAGTGGTGGGGCTACAATGATAACCAGGCCAAGTAATAATTTTTTCACCCTGCACTTCTTGGCCTTTAGATGAGAAATGTAGTTTTTGCTTTTTGGAACAACAAATTCAAGAATATAGGCACTCTCATCCTCACTCTTTGACTCCCTCATAGGCTCAGATGACTCGATTACTATCTTAGTATCTAAACACAATGTGGAAAAATGATTGGAATGAGGTCTAATGCGCCCTAACTCATGAATTTTACTACTATTTGCATCCCTATATTTAGACACACTCAAGTCTCCCAAAGTAATGTTATCTACTCCCTCACATGACTCTAGAGCACTCTTCTCAATATTGGCATCCTCAAGAAAAACATGGTCTAGTGATTGGTATTCTCGTTTTAGCTCCTCAATTTGGTCTAAAAGATTTTTTTCAGCTTCACACAACTCACTATTAAATTGTTGGGCGTTAAACGCATCAACCTTTGCACTCAAATCTGCATCTAAGTTATGTAAAACCAAGCCAAAATTATCAATTTTATGTGCAAGTTCATCTCTCTCCTTAGACCAATCATTCACCAACGTTGTTAGAAGATAACGTCGTTCGCATATTCGCCTACTCGAGAATATCCGTCCCAATACCAACCCTTACTCCCATATTCAAATTCAGATTTCCAAGAGGTCAGGCCATGACATGCCCAAAAATTCGGGCCATAAAAGTCTTCCGTCAACCAAGCATCTTTGTCAATAACATTACCTCCAGATATTTCATCCCCAAATGTCATGTTGCGAGAACTAGAAACACAGTAAGAGAAAAGTCAAATAGTAATAAAAATAAAAATATATACAAAAAAAATAGGACAAAACATGGCGCCAAAAACTTGTTGCGGCCAAACGCACACGCAAGTATACGCGGTCGTCAAGTAATAAAGTGACTAAAAGTCGGATGTCGAACCCACGAGGACTTGTGATTAACTATTAACTAAATTAGACGATCATAATTATCTAAACAATAATTAAACCTAGAAATATTTGATTCTAAACTAATTAAATAAAGAAATATAAATAATGAACTTTCAATAGAGGAAGTGCAGATTTTTATGATATCTATGTAATGAAAACGATCTAAGGTTATGGGCTATCTAACAATCCTATTGTATTCTTCAATTAAATTGACTAATTAATTTATCTGGTTTATTGGTTGACAGGGTTAGTATTGCTCATAAGAATCTGTCGAGTTCTTACTTGCCTATTCAAGCTAACCTAACTCCTATATGTCTATGGAAGTAGAATCAACAAGAACGCATTTATAATTCTTGTAAATCAACCAAGCATGGCAATTAGGTATATGTCTATCCTAACCGCGAAACCGTTCCCCGATGCCTAGGTTCATGAACTTGCTCTACTCAATCCTATAAGCAATCTAGAATTCCCACTTTCGAGTTCAATTCTAGATTCGTAGATAGTATTCAATCGGTGATCAAGCAATTAAATAATTAAGCGTAGGATTTGAATAAATAAACTAATATGATAAACAAAAAAATCAAAATCATCCGAATAACAATATTCATGAAAGAACTACAGCCCTAGAACGTGAAGTTTAGCTCCACATAGACATGGTAGCAAAACAACAAATCATACAAAGAAACATAAAAATTACAAAGGTTGGTGGAAGAAAAGATGAAACCCGGCCTCCACGGCGGCTCTGTGCTCTCCCTTGGTCAAAAGTTCTTCTCAAAAACATTCTCCCCCTCCAAGATAGGTATAGGATCCCTTTTATACAAGTTGTGACCGTGTAGGGCCGAAATAACCTTGTCCCGAACAAAATAGAAAAACCCCACAATACAGCGTCCAGGCTAGCGCCTAGCGCTGGTCCTGGCGCAGAAAGCAGTAGCGTTTTTCAAGCTTCAATTCATTGAATTGTTTCACCTCTTTCTCTTTTCTTGCTCGTGGGGGACAAAAACCAAAGGTTGTCCCCCAATTTTCTTCATTATTTTATTCGTTTAATTTTTTTTTTCTTCCGCGTTTTATTCAATTTTGCTCCAAATCTCTTCATCTTCACACCGTTTTATTCCTACACAGTTAAAATATAATATTAAGCACAAAGTAATATAATTAACACTCAAAAGATGATTAAAAAATACTAGAATGTAAGGCAACAGTGAGTGAATATATGCATTTTTGGCCGAACATCAATTTGCTATCCAAATAGGAATGCCAAAACCTCTGGCACCAAAGGAGTTATGTATATTTGTGTATCTGTTTATAGGTGTAGAATATACTCTGCTGGATCATTTTGCATTTAAATTCACCTGCTGTAGTCTTTTGGTTCAAAGAAAAAACGTCTCTTTTGAAGGAATTGTTCTCAGCCCGCAACACTAAATCTACAACTTATATGACACACTTTCTAAGCATCTCGTCATTGGCTTCGACTCCATTTTCACTAGTTCGGTTTGCCAAGAATAAGAACACAAATGGGCAAAGAGCATTAAATTAAACCAATTTTCAAAACTTCAATCGGCACACAAATTGTCACGATCCCAAACCCCGATCCGGTCGTGATGGCGCCTCTCGTGAAGACAAGGCCAGCCAACAAACCCAAATTGCCTTTTCAGAATAGTTAATTTTAATAAGCAGTTTTAGCATAACTAAATAACCAAAGTCTAAACAAAAGATTTCTTTATTAAGTGCGAAATACAACCCAAACACAGCCCAAACCGGGGTGTCACAAGTCACGAGCATCTATTAGAGTATAAATACAACTACAAGGCCGAAATAAACAAAGTAGGACTGATAAGCAAAGGATGAAATGCGGTGCTGCGAACGCTGGCAGCCACCTCGCTAAATCAGATAACACTACCTCCGATCAGTCAAAACCCGCTACTGGGTGTATAAATACCTGCATCTGCACACAAGGTGCAGGGAGTAAAGTGAGTATTCCAACTCAGTGAGTAATAAAGGTAAATAACAACTGAGCAGTAAGAAATCACGTAAAGCAAACCATCATACTGTATAGAAGCAGTGTAAAACCCTTTGAGAAAAAGTAGTGAAGCTGTGAAATCTTTAGAAAATATCTTTGCTCAGTTTAAACCTCTTTTGAAGATGACTTTTTCAACAGTTACGCAATGATTGCAAAATAGTTAATGCCGATAAGTACAGAAAATCCGCCCCTCGGGCACAAATACCACAGTATAACAGGTAAAATGACAAGTAAATATGAAAGATGAACACATAAAGGTTCGCCCCTCGGGCAATATCTCAGAACAGTACCAGCCCCTCGGGCTCACTCTCAGAACAATCTCAGAATAGTATCATATAGCAACCGCTGCGGCGTGCAGCCCGATCCATATATCGCTGCGGCGTGCAACCCGATCCATATATCGTCGACGGCGCTCACTGGGGGTGTGCAGACTCTGGGAGGGGCCTTTTACGGACCAAGCGCAATATCAAGCCACCTCGTGGCATCATCTCTCGGCACTCGGCCTCACATCACTCAAGCCACCTCGTGGCATATAAATGTATCTCAGGCCCTCGGCCTCATATCACTCAGCATGTCCTCACATATGGCCCTCGGCCTCACTCAGTCTGAAAATCATTACAAGCCCCTCGGGCATTAGTAAAACAGTAGTTCTCAGCCCAAAACATCATTTAGAAATATCATTTAAGTTTCAAATCTGAGTAAAAGTGGCTGAGTTGTAAAATCAGTAGATATCAACAGGACTGAGTTCATGTAATAATTCAAAACATTGAGGAAATAGTGATAAACATCCCCGAAGGGTTCAAATAGTTGGCACGAAGCCCAAATATGGCAACCAGCCCAAATCATGATGATAACAAATAAGTTTCAGTCAAGTACGCGGTAAAATCATCAATCGGGGCGGACCAAGTCACAATCCCCAACGGTGCTCTACCCCACGCTCGCTATCCGGCGTGCAAGTCACCTCAACATAGCACTACGATGTGCAATCCGGGGTTTCAAACCCTCAGAATATCATTTACAATCATTACTCACCTCGAACCGGCGAAATCTCTAGCTCGCGATGCCTTTGCCCCTCAAATCGGCCTCCACGCGCGTCGAATCTATCCAAAATCAGAACGAATACATCACAATATGCTAAGGGAACAAAGCCCAAGAGAAAACAATCAATAACGGGCACAAATCCCGAAATTACCAAAACCCGAGCCCCAGGCCCACTCCTCGAAAGTCAGAAATTTTCACATCAATAGATTCCTTATCTTCCCACGAGTTCATACATATCAAAAGTTCTCAAATCCGACCTCAAATGGTCCTTCAAATCCCAATTTAAAAGTCCAATTTCTCAAGCCTCAGTTCTTCAATTTTAGGCTTAGTTTCCATGAATTCCTAGGTGGATTTCACAATAAAAACGAGTATTAAGTTCGAAAATCTTACCTCCAATTGATTCCCCTTGAATCCCTCTTTAATCTCCACCAAGAAGCTCTCAAAATGGTCAACCATGGAGGAAAAATGACCCAAAATCGCGGATGAAGTGACTTAAAACATTCTGCCCAGCACTGACCATTACTTCATCGCGATCGGGACCCAAGTCACGCGATCGCGAAGCACTAAATTTCCACCTCTAAAATTAACACCATGCGAACGCGATGATGCTGCTGCGAACGCGATGCTTTAAATCCCAGAGCTACGCGAAGCCGACCCCAATGATGCGAACGCGAAGAGCAAAACACTGGACCCCCAATTACTTATACGCGAACGCGTAATACTGTACGCGAACGCGAAGCACAAGCTCAGGGCAGCCCATACTCCTTCTACGCGATCGCGAGGGACCTCACGCGATCGCGAAGGCCAAAAATTGACTGCAACTGCTGCTGCAATTTCTGCAACTCCTCCACCTAGAAATTGGTCCGATTGACCATCCGAAACTCACCCGATGCCCCCGGGACCTCAACCAAAGCTACCAACATAACCCATAACATCATTCAAATTTGTTCCAATAATCAAAACACCTCAAACAACATTAAATTACCCAAAACTCATTGAATTCAAGCCTAAGTTTTCTAAAAACGAAATACACTTTCGATCAAGAACCCAACCAAACCACGTCCGAATGACCTGAAATTTTGCACACACATCAAAAACGACATAAAGCTACATCAGCTCTCAGAATTCCATTCCAATCCCCGGATCAAAATCTCACCTACCAACCAGAAATCGCCAAAATACTAACTTCGCCAATTCAAGCCTAATTCTACACCGGACCTCCAAAACCAATTCCGATCACACTATTAAGTCATAAATCACCCAACGAAGCTAACCAAACCATAAAAACTCCGATCCGAGCTCATATACCAATAAGTCAACTCTTTGTCAAACCTTTCAAATTCAAAGCTTTCAACTGAGACTTTCCTTTCAAATTCATACCGATTTCCGTGTAAACCAAAACCAACGATCTACGTCAGGCATAACACATTACACGGGGCAAGTCATGCCCGAGAACTGGCGATCAAAGTGCAAAAGCTCTAAACGACCGGTCGGGTCGTTACACAAATGCTTCATTACAGTATAAAAGATCAATAAATTTAAAAAGAAAAAGCTGAAACTTTTCTGTCAACTATTTTTTGGTTGAATCTTAACCAGCTAAATTTAGTATTATAAACTAAAAAACTCTCACCTAAGAGATAGAAGCTATAATTTGTTATCACATCCAGCTTGAAGGCCAACAAGCATGAATACCTATCTGGTCGTGATTATTGTTGTGAGAGATGTCTCATGAAAGCAGATATTTTTAAAGAGGGTATTGCATATAAAGAATTCATGACATTGACTTATCTTGTCTTTACTTCTTTTTATCATTCTCTTTTCCCTATTCTTTCTGCAATTCTTATTTCCCTTGCTTTAATTATTAATTCGAAGGTGATTTTAGTAGCAATTGCTACGAATTCTTTCATCCAGTACATAATACCTTCCAGTTTTTCATTATCACAAATAACTTACTGTAAGAATTAGTAATGTGATTATGGATTGCTTTGAAATTATGTTTTCTGAAAATGTTTCTTTGGATTTATTCTCTATCTTTTGTAAAAGTTGCTATCTGATTCAAGATATATAAGTGAAATTAGCCTCTAAATTGTATAATCATGGTTAAGTGATCTTTCTGTTTTAAGCATATTGATCTTATTTTTTTTCTTTATAGGAAATTTTGAAATGGACAAGACTTGGATGCGCAGTAACGACAGATTGAGCGATGTATATTTAAAAGGAATTGAGGATTTTCTTCAATTTGCTTTTAAGCACACAGAACCAGAAGGTGAAATTCCTTGCCCTTGTGAAAAATGCAATAATGTTTTTCACAAAAGTAGAGGTGAAGTAAAGGAACATTTAATAATTTTTGGGATAGTCAAGGGGTACACTCGTTGGCTTTTTCATGGAGAATTTGCACCCAAAGAGAAAATCACTAACAATAATAAGATAAGACAAGAGGAAGTAAGAAAAGAGCAAGGTGATGATATATTTGAAATGATTTATGATGCTACTGGCCCTGATATCAATTCTGGTGGGGTTGATCCTTCTGAACCAGCTTCGGAATTTTCCAAATTACTGGAGGATGCTGCACAACAACTTTATCCTGGTTGCGAGAAATTCTCCAAGTTGTCACTGATTGTGGAGCTGTTCCAAATTCAGTGCCTTTATGGATTGAGTGATAAAGCTACTGACTGTATCATGAAGTTAATTAAACGAGCACTTCCTTCTGGTGAAACTTTACCCGAATCATTCTATGGAGCAAAAAAAGTGATTCGAAGTTTAGGTCTTCGTTATGAAAAAATACATGCTTGTGAAAATGATTGTATGCTGTTTTGGAAACATAATGCAAAAGCTAAATCTTGTTTGGTTTGTGGCGAGTCTAGGTGAAAATCAAGGGAAGGTCAAAAAGCTGATGGGGCTACTACAGAAAAAAGTGGGAGCAAAATTCCTCGAAAAATTTTACATTACTTTCCTTTGAAACCAAGATTGCAAAGGTTGTTTACGTCATCAGAAATAGCTTCAGACATGACATGGCATCATGATCAACGTTTGAAAGATGGGGTTCTTAGACATCCATCCGACTCAGATGCATGGAAATATTTTGATACATCTAACCCGGGCTTTGCCAGAGATCCTCGTAATGTTAGACTTGGATTAGCATCTGATGGGATAAATCCATTCGGCAATTTAAGAGTTTCTCATAGCATTTGGCCGGTAATTATTACTGTGTATAACCTACCCCCTTGGATGTGCATGAATCAACCATATTGCTTCTTGTCTTTGTTGATACATGGCCCTAAAGCTCCTGGAAATGATATTGATATGTACTTAGAACCTTTGGTGGATGAGTTGCAAGAATTGTGGTATAATGGAGTCCATACATATGATGCTTCGAGAAAGGAGAACTTATGTATGCGGGCAACACTCTTATGGACTATAAATAATTTTTCATCTTATGCCTACTTGTCTGGATGGAGCACAAAGGGAGCTTTGGCTTGCCCTTCATGCAACAAAGAGACTCTGTCTACTCGATTAAAGTATGGTCGTGAGTTCTCTTACATAGGTGCTCGTAGGTTTTTATCGCCTAATCATAGGTGGCGGGAAAATAAACGTGATTTTAATGGGGAAGTAGAAAGAAGACCTGCTCCAAAAATTCTCTCTGGAGATGATATTTTAAACCAGTTGGATAGCTTGGAAGACATTAAATTTGGTAAGACCCAAAGGAGAAAAAGATACGTAAAAAGTAAAGTCATTCACAATTGGAGGAAGAAAATCATCTTTTTCAAACTTCCTTATTGGAAAAATAATCTAATACGTCACAATTTAGACGTCATGCATATTGAAAAAAATGCGTGTGACAATATTATTGGGACGTTTTTAGATATGGAAGGAAAAACGAAAGATAATTTGAATGCTCGTCGTGATTTTAAGGAAATGGGTATAAGAAAAGATTTGCATCCAACTCAAAAAGATGGAAAGTGGTATTATCCAGCAGCATGCTATAGTTTATCACCATATGAGAAGTCTAAAGTATGCAAGTTCTTGAAAACTATTAAGGTTCTAGATGGATATTCTTCCAATTTATCACGGTGTGTAAAGTTAGAGGGTCGTAAAATTTACGGACTGCAGAGTCATGACTCTCATATTCTTTTGGAACAAATGCTTCCTTTTGCAATCCACGGAATCTTGCCAAACCATGTCTATGCTGCTATTACCGAGATAAGCATTTTCTTCAGAGAGTTATGTTCAAAAAATGTACTAGTTGATGTGTTAGATCGGCTTGCAACTCAAATTCCAATTAGGTTGAGCAAAATAGAAAAAATACTTTTGCCAACATTCTTTGATATTATGGTGCACTTGGTCATTCATCTTCCACAAGAGGCCAAGATTGCTGGACCTGTACAATATAGATGGATGTACCCAATAGAGCGGTATGTTTTTCTATTTCACAATTTCAGTTTAATTTGTTATGGCTTGTTAGTTTATCATGCTAAGAGCTTAACTTAATTTATCATGCTAAGAGTTTAACTGCCTCTTATATCATATAGATTCTTGCGCAAATTGAAATGTTATGTTCGTAATAGATGTCGACCTGAAGGATCTATTGCCGAAGTGTCACGACCCAATTCCCACCATATCGTGATGGCGCCTCTCGTGAAGACAAGGCCAGCCAACAGAACAATCAACACTGCTTTTGACAATTCCTTAGCATAACAGGTTTAAACCATAGATACTGATTAATCATAAATGCGGAAATAAACGTAACATAACGGGGAAAAACCATCCCAAACTCAGCCTGATGATCGGGGTGTCACAAGTCACGAGCTACTACAGAGTTGATGAAAATACTACAAGTATGGAAACATAGTCTGAAGATGAATAAAAATATGCAGAAGATAAGGAAGAAAAACGGGGCTGTGGACGTCGACAGCTACCTCGTCTCTCCTAGTCCGCATGGTCTGGAAGGAAATCAACGCTCAGGTACGAACTCAGTTGTGCCTGTCTCTGCACACATGGTGGAGGAAGTAATGTGAGTACTCCGACCCAGTGAGTAATAAAATTAAATAACGACTGAGAACATAAAATCCCACAAGGGCACAAATAAGGCTATCTCAAGCAGCAACATCAGATAAACAGTAGAAACCAGTGAAATATAGGAAGAAAATCTTTTTGGAAACAGTTAAAAATCAATCATACTCAACTAGTAAGTCAGCCATTGTTACCTGACCGGTCAACCATTGTTACCTGACCAAACGCGTATTACAGTGCCACTGTTACCACTGGTCAGTCATTGTTACCTGACCAAACGCGTATAACAGTATCATTGTTACCACTGTTCAATATTTAATCACTCTAGATGGGTACCCGCGCTCACTGTGGGTGTGCAGACTCCGGAGGGGCTACTACAACCCAAGCGCTATCAACAAGGCCTGAAAGCCTGAACAATATCAATACGAGGCCTGAAAGCCTGCTCACAATACACTCGAGGCCTGAAAGCCTCCTCACATCACTCAGCATATCCTCACATATGGCCCTCGGCCTCAATCAGTCCAAAAATAATCATAAGCCCCTCGGGCAATAGTAAAGAAACAATAATGCTCAGCTCAACAGTAGTTCAAAAATCAGTTAGAACTCAAGGTTTGAGTAAAAATATAGCTGAGTTCATGAAACAGTGGAAATCACATGGACTGAGTTCAAATAATATTTCAAACAGTGAGGAAAACAGTGATGATAGTTCGTAAAGAGTTCAAACAGTCGGCAATAAGCCCCAAATATGGCAATAAGCCCAAATCATAGTGAAAACAACAAGTCATTGCTAATACGCGGTAAAATATCATCCGGACTGGACCAAGTCACAGTCCCCAATAGTAAATGACCCCGCGCTCGTCATGGAATGCGTGTCTCATCTCAACATAGCACCAAGTTGTGCAAGTCCGGGGTTTTCAAACCCTCAGAACGTCATTTAAAATCATTACTCACCTCTAGCCGGCCAAAAGTCTAGCTCGCTATGCCTTTTCCCCTCGAATCGACCTCCTCGCGCGTCGAATATGATCAAAACCACAAGGAATACATCACAATAGGCAAATGGGTCATAACCCAATCGAAAAGACTCGAAAAATATCAAAAATCACGAAATTGGCAAAACCCGAGCCCCGGGCTTACTTCTAGAAAAATTACGAAATTTGCATCACCGGATTCCTCGTCTCGCCACGAGTCCATACATATCAAATTCATCAAAATCGGAGTTCAAATGCCTCTTCAAGTTCCCATTTTACATTCCAAAAACCAAGCCCTAGTTCTTCCAATTTTTACATAAGTTTCTAAGAGTTAAAGGTAGATTCTTCAATAAAATGATGTTTCTAGACCATAGGACTTACCTCCAATTAATTCCCAGTCAAAACACTCTCAAAATCGCGTCAATAGCTCCCAAGCTCGCTCAACAATGGAGGAAAAATGGTAGAGCTCGCAGATGAAATAAACCCTTTATACCTTTCTGCCAACAGCGCTTTTCGCTTATGCGGTCCCGCCTCCGCTTATGCGGGACCGCTTATGCGGGACCGCTTCTGCGGCAAAAAATCCGCTTATGCGGTCTTCACATAAAAACCCAGGCTCCGCTTATGCGACCCGAACTTCGCTTCTGCGGTCCTCTCAAAACCGCTTCTGCGGTACCATGTCCGCTTAGGCGGACCCGCTGAAGCGTCCAACATTCCGCTTATGCGGAACTATCCTAACCCACACCTGGCCGCTTCTACGATCACTCACCCGCTTCTGCGGTCCATTTCCGCAGAAGCGGAAATACCAGATACCAGCAATATCAGACCTGAAGCAACCTTCAAAAACTCTCTTTTAACCACTCAAATTCACCCCGAGGTCCCCCGGGACCTCGACCAAAACACCAACACAACCCAAAAACCTCGTACGAACTTGTTCCAATCATCAAAACACATCAAACAACACAAAAATCATCAATTCACCACGGATTCAAGCCTAAGTTTATCAAATTCTTCCGAAACTCACATTCGATCAAAAACCCAACCAAATGACGTCCAAATGACTTGAAATTTTACCCGCACATCCAAAATCACCTAACAAAGCTACTGCAACTCTCGGAATTCCATTCCGACCCCCGGATCAAAATCTCACCTACCAACTGGAATTCGCCAAAATTCAACCTTCGCCAATTCAAGCCTAATTCTACACCGGACCTCCAAATTCAATTCCGATCGCACTCCTAAGTCACAAATCATCCCCCGAAGCTAACCAAATCACCGGAATTCACATCCGATCCCTCTAACTGTATAGTCAACTTCCGGTTGACTTTTCCAAAACGAGCTTTCCTTAGAGAGACTAAATGTCTCATCTCCTACCAAGACCAAACCAATCCAACTCGATTACCTCAAATACCGATAATGAAGCATAGAGGGACATAATATGGGGAAGACGGGGCGGTAACTCACGTGACGACGGGCCGGGTCGTCACATCCTCCCCAACTAAAACAAACGCTCGTCCTCGAGCGGGTCAAGGAACATACCTGGAGTCTCAAACAAGTGAGGATATCTGCTCAGCATCTCTCGCTCGGTCTCCCAAGTAGCCTCCTCCACGGGCCGACCTCTCCACTGCACCTTCACCGAAGCTATATCCTTTGATCTCAACTTTCGAACTTGACGACCCAAAATAGCCACTGGCTCCACATCATAAGTCAAGTCATCATCCAACTGAACCGTGCTGAAGTCTAACACATGGGCCGGGTCTCCAACATACTTCCGGAGCACAGAAACATGAAATACCGGGTGAACTCCCGACAAGCTGGGTGGCAAAGCAAGCATATAGGCCACCTCCCCAACTCTCCTAAGTATCTCAAAAGGACCAATGAACCGTGGACTCAACTTTCCTTTCTTTCCAAATCTCATAACGCCCTTCATAGGCGAAACTTTCAACAAAACCTTCTTGCCCACCATGTAAGATACATCTCGAACCTTCCGTTCCGCATAACTCTTCTGACGCGACTGAGCTGTACGAAGTCTCTCCTGGATCACCTTCACCTTCTCTAAGGCATCCTGCACCAACTCTGTCCCCAATAGTCTAGCCTCGCCGGGCTCAAACCAACCGACCGGAGATCTGCACCGTCTCCCATATAAGGCCTCATACGGCGCCATCTGAATACTGGACTGATAGCTGTTGTTGTAAGAAAACATTGCGAGTGGCAAGAACTCAGCCCAAGAACCTCCAAAATCAATAACACAGGCACACAACATGTCCTCCAATATCTGAATGGTATGCTCGGACTGCCCGCCCGTCTGAGGATGAAATGCGGTACTCAACTCTACCTGTGTACCCAACTCTTGCTGAAAAGTCCTCCAAAACTGGGAAGTAAACTGAGTACCCCTATCGGATATGATAGAAACTGGGACCCCATGCAACCGAAAAATCTCCCGGATGAAAATCTCTGCCAGCCGCTCTGAATATTAGGTATACACACCGGAATGAAGTGCGCGGACTTGGCCAGCCGATCCACGATCACCCAAATCGAATCAAACCTCCTCGAGGTACGAGGGAGACCACTAACAAAATCCATAGTAATCCTCTCCCATTTCCACTCTGGAATATCCATCCGCTGAAGTACACCACCAGGCCTCTGATGCTCATATTTGACCTGCTGACAGTTGAGACACCGAGCTACATAACTCACAATATCTTTCTTCATTCTCCTCCACCAGTAATGCTGCCTCAAATCCTGGTACATCTTCGCGGCACCCAGATGAATGGAATACCGCGAGCTGTGGGCCTCCTCTAATATCAACTCCCGCAGCCCATCTACATTGGGCACACAAATCCGGCCCTGCATCCTCAGCACACCAGCATCATCAATAGTCACATCCCTGGCATCATCGTGCTGAACCCTGTTCTTAAGGACAAGCAAATGCGGGTCATCATACTGGCGCTCTCTAATACGGTCATACAAGGAAGACCGAGAAACCATACAAGCCAACACCCGACTAGGCTCCGAAATATCTAACCTCACCATCCGATTGGCCAAAGCCTGGACATCAACTGCAAAGGGCCTCTCCCCAACTGGAATGTATGTCAAACTACCCATACTGACCGCCTTTCGGCTCAAAGCATCGACCACCACATTGGCCTTCCCCGGGTGATACAAAATGGTAATATCACAATCCTTGAGTAACTCAAGCCACCTCCAACTGCCTCAAATTAAGATCCTTCTGTTTGAACAAATGCTGAAGGCTGCGATGATCCGTATATACCTCACAAGATACGCCATATAAGTAGTGCCTCCAAATCTTCAAAGCATGAACTATAGCAGCTAACTCCAAATCATAAATAGGGTAGTTCTTTTCATGGGGCTTCAACTGACGAGATGCATATGCAATAACTCTACCCTCCTGTATCAACACACATCCGATCCCAACTCTCGAAGCATCATAATATACAGTGTAAGAACCCGAAGCTGATGGCAACACCAACACTAGAGCCGTGGTCAGAGTTGTCTTGAGCTTCTGAAAGCTCTCCTCGCACTCATCCGACCACACAAATGGTGCACCCTTCTGTGTCAACCTGGTCAAGGGTGAAGCAATGGATGAAAAACCCTGGACGAACCGGCGATAATAACCTGCCAAACCGAGGAAACTCCGAATCTCCGTGGCTGAGGACGGTCTAGGCCAACTCTGAACCGCCTCTATCTTTTTAGGATCAACCTGAATACCATCACTGGACACCACGTGTCCCAGAAAAGCCACAGAACTAAGCCAGAACTCACACTTGGAGAACTTTGCATAGAGCTTCTCCTCTCTCAGCCTCTACAACACCACCCTCAAATGCTGCGCGTGCTCCTCCTGGCCACGCGAGTACACCGGGATATCATCAATAAACACAATCACAAATGAATCCAGATACGGCCAAAATACACTATTCATCAGGTGCATGAATGCTGCTGGGGCGTTAGTCAACCCAAAGGACATAACTAGAAACTCATAGTGCCCATATCTCGTCCGAAAAGCAGTCTTCATAATATCTGAGTCCCTAATCTTCAGCTGGTGATAGCCTGAACGGAGGTCAATCTTGGAGAATACCCTCGCCCCCTGGAGCTGGTCAAACAAATCATCAATACGGGGCGGGGGATACTTGTTCTTCACTGTCACCTTGTTCAATTGCCTGTAGTCAATGCACATTCTCATTGTGCCATCCTTTTTCTTTACAAACAAGACCGGTGCACCCCACGGTGACACACTCGGATGAATGAACCCCTTATCCAGGAGCTCTTAAAGCTGATCCTTTAGTTCTTTCAACTCTGCTGGTGCCATGCGATATGGAGGAATAGAAATAGGCTGAGTGCCCGGCACCAGATCAATACCAAAATCAATGTCCCTGTCCGGCGGCATGCCCGCCAGGTCTGCTGGAAACACATCAGGGAATTCCCTCACAACGGGCACAGAATCAAGACTAGGAGTCTCAGCCCCAATATCTCTCACAAATGCCAAATACGATAGACAACCCTTCCCAACCATTCGCTGGGCCTTTAGGAAAGAGATCACCTTGCTGGGAACATAGTCAGTCATACCACGCCACTCAATCCTTGGAACACCCGGTATAGCCAATGTAACTGTCTTAGCATGACATTCCAGAATAGCATGGAATGGAGATAACCAATCCATGCCCAGAATAACGTCGAAATCAACCATGCTCAACAGCAAAAGATCAACTCGGGTCTCCAGACCCCCAATAGTCACTAGGCAAGACCGATACACATGGTCTACAACAATGGTATCACCCACCGGGGTAGATACATGCACAGGTAAAGCAAGGCACCCACGGGTCGTACCCAGGTGATGAGCAAAATATGAAGACACATAGGAATAGGTAGAACCGGGATCAAATAAGACAGAGGCATCCCTGTGGCAGACTGAGATAATACCTGTGATAACAGCATCTGATGCAATAGCGTCTCTCCTGTCTGGGAGAGCATAGAATCGTGCCTGGCCACCGCCCGATCGGCCTCCCCCTCTGGGGCGACCCCTAGCTGCCTGACTCTTACCCCTAGCAGGCGGGGCGGGTGCTGAAGAAGATGGGCCAGAAGATGAGGGCTGACCCCTTTGCTGAGACTGACTACCACGGCGCCGAGGACAATGCCTCCACATGTGCCCAACCTCCCCGCACTCATAACAGCTCCCAGGTGCTGGAGAATGGGACTGAAGGGAACCCCGCACATCAGAGTGACTGGCTGACGCACTCGGTCTGGAGGAACCCTGAACAGATGGAGCTCGTGATGAACCCTGAGCTGGAAGAGCGTTGAGAGATGGCTGGCTCTGCTGATAACCCTGATGACCTCGGCCGGAAGATGACCCACGATACTCAGAGCGAGCTGACTGAGGAGGCCTAAATGAACGACCTCTGCTCTGTTGGAACTGACCCCTAGATGGAGCACCACTGAAGCTACCAGAACCTCGAGGCCTCTTGGCCTCCCTCTCCTCTCTGTCCTGACGGCGAGCCATCTCAATATCACGAGCAATATCAACTGCCTCCTCAAAGGAAATACCCAGAACTCTCTCTCGAGTCATCAGAACATGGAGGTGATAGTTAAGTCCATCTACAAACCTCTTGATCCTCTCTCTGTCGGTCGGAACTATCCACGAGGCATGACGGGCCAACT
>NW_017670390.1:559701-578214 GCF_001879085.1 Nicotiana attenuata
CCGCTTCTGCGGTCCATTTCCGCAGAAGCGGAAATACCAGATACCAGCAATATCAGACCTGAAGCAACCTTCAAAAACTCTCTTTTAACCACTCAAATTCACCCCGAGGCCCCCGGGACCTCGACCAAGACACCAACACAACCCAAAAACCTCATACGAACTTATTCCAATCATCAAAACACGTCAAACAACACAAAAATCATCAATTCACCACGGATTCAAGCCTAAGTTTATCAAATTCTTCCAAAACTCACATTCGATCAAAAACCCAACCAAATGACGTCCAAATGACCTGAAATTTTACCCGCACATCCAAAATCACCTAACGAAGCTACTGCAACTCTCAGAATTCCATTCCGACCCCCGGATCAAAATCTCGCCTACCAACCGGAATTCGTCAAAATTCAACCTTCGCCAATTCAAGCCTAATTCTATACCGGACCTCCAAATTCAATTCCGATTGCACTCCTAAGTCACAAATCATCCCCCGAAGCTAACCAAATCACCGGAATTCACATCCGAGCCCTCTAATTGTATAGTCAACTTCCGGTTGACTTTTCCAAAACGAGTTTTCCTTAGAGAGACTAAATGTCTCATCTCCTACCAAGACCAAAGCAATCCAACTCGATTACCTCAAATACCGATAATGAAGCATAGAGGGACATAATATGGGGAAGACGGGGCGGTAACTCACGTGACGACGGGCCGGGTCGTCACACGAAGGGTATATTATTGAAGAAAGTTTACTATTTTGTTCAAGGTATTTACATGGAAGTGGAAGAGTGTATAATCCAGTGGACAAAAATTATGAAGGTGATCATGCTGAGTCATGCAATGGATTATCAATATTTGAGCAAAAGGGTTGCCCTTTATTAAGCGATACATCTAGAACTCTTGAAGAGGTTGAACGAACTCATCTTTATGTTTTGAGAAATTGAGAAGAAGTTCAACCATTTCTACGGTATTGTTTTTCTTTATGCTATTGTTTCTACAGTAACATCCAAGCATTTATAAGAGTTTGAGTTAGAAGTGTTCGACCATAAAAGTTCTTTTTGGAATTGTCCAGTGAAGATAAGCACATGATTTCTTGTTTATGATCTTTGTGTAAATCTCATCAAGTAAATCTTTCCGATTCATATTGGTTACAACTCTTTTTGATGATTTTTTGTGGCTATAATCATCTTGGTAAAAATGTCTTAGTAAGAACTTTATTAGTCGAGGAATCTACTGTATCGTGCACATTAGATATGTAGCATGTATTTTCCAATTTCCATTTAAAAAGTTTCCTTTGGGTCTGTATGGTAAATAATCAAATCATCACCTAAAAGAAAATGTCAAACTCTTCTCGTGCTTTTTTTTTCCGAACACTTTCCTAAAAATACATGTTGATACACCATTTGGTGTCTTTCGTGTTTTTTCTTTTCGGTATCCCTAGACTTCTATTACTACTTATTGTTGTTTTTTATTTTCGATTTTTTGATTGCATTACCTACTACTAGTTTTGTATTTTGCTTCGGTTGTCAGATCAGTTTGCTTGTTATTGTCCCCCCTCCCTCAGCGGAGGGTCTACCAGAAATATCCTATTTGCCTTCTTAAAGGCATGGGTAAGGTCAGCGTATACTCTACCCTCCCAGACCCCACTTGTGGGACTACACTGGGCATATTGTTGTTGTTGTTATTGTTTCTTTATGGTATTATATATTGTGAATTTAATTTTGTTAGCCCTTTCTCATTATTATGGTTATTTTAAACAGTGAGTACGAGCAGAACAATAGGAACATGAACTTCGATGATTAATTTTTCCATCGAGTAAGTTTTCACTGTATTTTTAATGTTATTTATAATATTCTTTAGCATCATTATTTTATTATTTATTTTTATTTAGATCGTGCAAATGCGCAAGAAAAAAAATTCACATGCAAGTCGCGGGTTGTATTCTTTGGCTAGAGGTCCTTGTCCAAAGATTCAAAGGGTATGAAATAAATGGTTTTAGGTTTCATACTAAACAATTGGAAGGAAATAGAGTAAAGCAAAATAGTGGTGTTTTAGTACGAGGAATAATGAATGGTCAAAATATAGATTATTGTGGTCTTCTGACTGAAATAGTAGAACTTCAATCGAATTGTTTTATTTAAATGTGATTGGATGGATGTTGATCACATTGGGAAAGGAGATAAAGATAGATAAACATGGCGTTGTTAGTGTTAATACTAACCGAAAGCTAGCAACGAATGAACCATTTGTACTTGCATCTCAAGTAGAACAAGTTTTTTATGTCAAGGATAATCTTCATCCGAATTGGTCCATTGTCTTGAATGGTCATTCTACTTATTTTACGGGTGGTGCTGTCAGTGAAGAAACTTTTCAACAAGATGCTCAAGATTTCTCATGTACATTTGAGGAAGATGAACACATTATAAATTGGAGAAGAAATGATCTCGATGTTATCAGTACTGATGTTACCTTAGCTGATGATATTATTGAAGACATCGAATCAGACCCTGAAACTGATGATGAAAATTTGTTACTATAAATATTTAGAAGTTTTAGATGCATATTTGGTTACACTCAATTAATGTTGGTACTTTTTCTTATTTGATCAGCTGAGAATTTAAATACTTGAGCTTTAGCCGTGCTCATGGCAATGCCGTTAATGGCCTGAGCTTTGTTGCTTGTCGTCCCAATTATAGTATGTCAAATTTTATGCTTCTTTGTTTGATAAAAATCCAGGCATGGACAACTGAAATTTAGTACGAATTTCCAATTCATGTTCTGTGTTATAAAGGGACTAACAAGGCAATATATGGGATGGATGTTATGAGACTGTGATGGGATTGCTTCTGTTAACTCTAGTTCCTTTTCTGGGATGGTTTCAATCAGAATTCCAAAATCAGCAATTTTAACCACGAGCAGACATTTCTACTTTCCAGATTTTAGAGTAGTGTATTATTAGTTTAAGATTACTAATATGTGTGTATTATTATATTTCTAATGTAAACACAGTTTTTGTAGTAGGTTATTGGCATTTATCAAACTACTATAAGGACATTATTTTGTGTGGAGATTCCAGTTGTATGTTGTGAAAAAGTAAATACTAATTTTCTGTCTTACTTGAAATAATGTTTTTCTCACACTAAGCTAAAGGGAGTACTCTTTAGGTGGTTGGCTTATGATACTCCTTTAAGGTTGAGGCCACGTAGCCTTTTCTTTTCCAGCTATTACAGGTAAGATAAGAAGAGTGTCGTATCGCAAGTTTGAGCACCCAAGACATGGTTCATTATGATTTCTTCCAAGGAAAAGAGCAGCACGACACACCAGATTTTTTTGGTAGAAACACAACTAAATGATTACTAGTTTAAGATGTATAGCACGCATGAACAATTATATATGTTGATGTTAATTCTTCAATGGTGGCATTGTTTTACTCCCACAGTAAGCCACTTTTGTAATTATGTATGAATTATTTTCAGCATCTTTGGACCATGTAGATTTCATGTTATATATAATTTTAGCACATCACGGTTTCAACACGAATCTGTAATACATGTAGCTACTATGACAAATAAATGTAGCTATTATGTCCCAACAATTGCTACGAGTTTTGAATATTGAAGCAAGACTATTCTTTTAGCTATAAAATATGTGCAAACAAATATATTGTGGCTAAAATATTACAATAGCTACAGTGATGTCAAACGCATAGCAAAAAATTAGAAGTAGCTACAATACTTATTGTAGCTATATAAATTCTTGGCTATATTATTTTGCCATAATATTCCATTCTAGCTATTGACCCCACTATTGCCATGCTTTTTATAACTTGAAGCGAAGATGTTCAATATTTTATTTAACATAATTTGTCGTGGCTAAAAGGTTATTATTGCTACAATAGTTCAAACATGTGGCAAAAACTAATAATTAGCTAAAAATTTTTAGTGTAGCAATAAATTTGTAGCTATTTAGACAGTTATTGCCACGACATAAATTAATTATAGCAAAAATGAGGTATTAGCTTTGCCAATTTAATTTTTGTAGCTATGAAATTTCAGCAATTTGTGAATAGCCACAAAACTCTAATTTTTATGGCTATTATTATGTAATAGCCACAAATTTTATATTCGTAGCTATGAATTTGTAGCTGTAGATGCATTATGTTGTAGTGAAAATAAAGGCAAAACTTTACAATTAAAGATAGGAAGGGGGAAACATGCTGCGGGGAACAACAAGTAACAACAGTAATTAACAGTTAAATGTAAAAAATACCATAACTCAATTATCAATAGAAATCAGGAAATCATAGACAAGTGCACGACATCACCCTTCGTGCTTTTACTCTCGTCCTCACCAAAAATCAATAAAATTGGCACGACATCACCCTTCGTGCTTTGACTCTCGTCCTCACCAAAAATTAATATAATTGGCACGGCATCACCCTTCGTGCTTTTACCTCACATAATCATGGCACGGAATGATCCTTCGTGCATTATCACTCATATAAAGGCACGGAATTTACATCGTGCGGCATGGCATCACCCTTTGTGCTTTAACACTCTCTCACAAATATTATGCACGGCATCACCCTACGTGCTTTAACACTCTTCCTCACCCAAACAACAATGACAAAGCAATAAGGGAAAGGGAATCAATAGAATCACAATAAAATCCTGGCAAGGGAACAATAGTACGACAATCATATCCCGGCAAGGGAAACAATATCAAAAGCAATAACATCCCGGCAAGGGAGATAACATTAAAAGCAACAACATCCTGGCAAGGGAGACAATATCATAAACCTCTTCTCTTCTCCACATTTACTTCCCAACTCAATTCACAACTTGAGCGCATGCTCTATAACGTTCAATTGCAATTAATACATCCACAAATCATTTTACAACTTGAGCCAACGCTCTTCAAGGTTCAATTACCAATATTACTTCCACAAGCCTCGTTCAACAATAGAAATCATCACATAAGGCATGAACAATACAAAACGGAGTCACATTAATCATAGTATAAGACTCACGGGCATGCTTGACACCAACGTATAGATATTCGTCACCATGCCTATATGTCGTACTCAACATCTAACACATAGCAAATAGGACACGACTCCTAATCCCTCAAGCTAAGGTTAGACCAAACACTTACCTCGATGCCACGAACACAATTCAAGTCTCAACTACCGCTTTACTTCTTGATTCCACCACCAATTCGCTTTTATATAGCCACAAGTTACATAACTATATCAATAAATACTAAATGAATCAATTCTAATGCATGAAAATAAGTTTTCCAATGATTTTCCCAAAAAGTCAAAAATCGACCCCGGGCCCATATGGTCAAAACTCGAGGTTTGAACCAAAACCCGAATACCCATTCACCCACGAACTCAAATATATAATTTGTTTTGAAACCGGACCTCAAATCGAGGTCCAAATTCCCAAAATTTGAAAATCCTAAGTTCTACCCAAAACACCTAATTTCCCCCATGAAAACCCTTGATTTTGAGTTGAAATCATGTAAAAGGATGGATTAGATTGAAAGAAATGAGTTAGAATTGACTTACAAATGATTTGGAAGAGTAGTTGTCTTTGAAAAATCGCCCATAGGTGTTTAGGTTTTGAAAAGGTTGTAAAAATGGTTGAAATCCCGTCAGAAATTCATTTTAGCAGGCCTCTGATGTCGCAATTGTGACCAGGGTTCGCAGTTGCGAACCCTTAAGAAACCTGCTTTCTTCGCATTTGTGAAGCTATTGTCGCATTTGCGATATCGCAATTGCGATAAGGGAGTCGCAGTTGCGACCACTCAAGAATCCTGAGGGCTTCGCATTTGCGAGGCATACGTCGCTCGACTCTGGCCCTCCGCATTTGCGATAATATGGTCGCATTTGCGATCAAGGCCTGCCCAGGCCATCCTCGCATTTGCGATCAATCTTAGCATTTGCGAGCCAGGCATCACAATTGCGAAGCCTGCAGACCTGCAACACACCAGCAATTTCCTAAGTCCAAATTTCACTCCATGGCCTATCCAAAACTCACCCGAGCTTTCGGGGCTCCAAACCAAACATGCACGCAAGTCCAAAAACATCATACGGACTTGCTCGTGCGATCAAATCATCAAAGTAACATCAATAACTATGAATTTAGCATCAAAATCAAGGAAAAATCTCATGAACTTCTTAAGTTCAAATTTTGACAACCGAAGGTCCGATTCATGTCATTTCAAGTCCGTTTCTTACCAAATTTTATAGGCTCAACTTAAATACCATATAAGACCTGTACCGGGCTTCAGAACCAGAATACGGGCCTGATACCATCGAATTCAATTACATTCAAATTTCCAAAAACTCTAAGAATTTCCGTTAAACAATTTTCTTCAAAAATTCATTTCTCGGGCTTGGGACCTCGGAATTCGATTCCGGGCATATGCCCAAGTCCTATATTTTCCTACGGACCCTGCGGGACCATCAAATAACGGGTCCGGGTCCGTTTACCCAAAATATTGACCGAAGTCAACCTAAATTCATTTTAAAAGCAAAATTCATCATTTTTCACAGATTTTCACATAATGGCTTTCTGGGTACACGCCCGGACTGCTCACGCAAATTGAGGTGAGACAAAAAGGAGGTTTTTAAGGCCTCGGAACACTGAATTTATTACTAAAACAAGTGATGACCTTTTGGGTCATCACATGCTCCACCTCTAAAACAATTGTTCGTCCTCGTATGGACATAAGAAGGAAGTACCTGAGTCGGAGAAAAGATGGGATATCGGCTCCGCATATTGGACTCGGACTCCCAGGTCGATGCCTCAGCAGGGTGACCTCTTCATTAACACGAGCAGAAGGGAAACTCTTCGATCGCAACTTCCGGACCTGCCGGTCTAGAATAGCTACCGGCTCTTCCTCATAGGACAAGTCCTTGTCCAACTGGACAGTGCTGAAAGCTAACACGTGGGATGGATCGTCGTGATACTTCCAAAGCATGGACACATGAAACACTAGATGCACGACTGATAAACTCGGCGGCAACGCAAGTCTGTAAGCCACCTCTCCCACTCGATCAAGAATCTCAAACGGGCCAATGAACCTAGGGCTAAGCTTGCCCCTCTTCCCAAATCTCATCACGCCCTTCATAGGTGACACCCGAAGCAACACCCGCTCGCCGACCATGAATGCCACATCACGAACCTTACGGTCGGCATAACTCTTTTGTCTGGACTAAGCTGTACGAAGCCTATCTTGAATAATCCTGACCTTGTCCAAGGCATCCTGTACTAGATCCGTACCCAACAATCGAGCCTCTCCCGGCTCAAACCAACCAACCGGCGACCGACACCGCCTACCATATAAAGCCTCAAAGGGAGCCATCTAAATGCTCGACTGGTAACAGTTGTTGTAGGCAAACTCCGCTAAAGGCAAAAACCGATCCCACGAGCCTCCAAAGTCAATAACACAAGCTCGGAGCATATCCTCCAAAATTCGAATAGTACGCTCGGACTGCCCGTCCGTCAGAGGATGGAATGCTATGCTTGACTCAACTCGTGTGCCCAACTCACGCTGAACTGCCCTCCAGAAATGCGAGGTAAACTACGTACCTTGGTCCGAAATGATAGACACGGGCACACCATGAAGGCGAACAATCTCCCGAATATAGATCTCATCTAACCTCTCAGAAGAATAGGAGACTGCCACAGGAATGAAATGCGCTGACTTGGTCAGCCTATCAACAATAACCCACACTGCATCGAACTTCCTCTGAGTCCGTGGGCGTCCAACAACAAAGTCCATAGTGATACACTCCCACTTCCATTCGGGAAGCTCAATCCTCTGAAACAAACCACCAGGTCTTTGATGCTCGTACTTTACCTGCCGACTATTCAAACACCGAGCCACATACGCAACAATATCCTTCTTCATCCTCCTCCACCAATAATACTACCGCAAATCCTGGTACATCTTTTCGGCGCCCGGATGAATACAGTACCGGGAACTATGGGCCTCCTCTAAAATTAACTCTCAAAGTCCATCCATATTAGGCACACAAACTCGACCCTGCAGCCTCAAAACTCCATCATCTCCAACTGTAACCTGTTTGGCACCTCCGTGCCGCACTGTTTCTCTAAGAACACACAAATGGGGATCATTATACTGCTGATCTCGAATACGCTCCAATAATGAAGAACGAGCAACTGTTCAAGCTAACACACGGCTGGGCTTGGAGACATCCAACCTCATGAACTGATTGGCCAAAGCCTGAAC
Organism: Nicotiana attenuata; assembly: GCF_001879085.1. Lineage (NCBI taxonomy): Eukaryota > Viridiplantae > Streptophyta > Magnoliopsida > Solanales > Solanaceae > Nicotiana > Nicotiana attenuata. Next base: position 567,961 of record NW_017670390.1, read on the forward strand.
ATTCCAAGCAAGCGGTCTCTCACCGACCGGAATATATGTAAGACTGCCCATACTGGCTGCCTTTCTACTCAAAGCATCGGCCACCACATTGGCCTTCCCCGGATGATATAAGATGGTGATATCATAGTCTTTCAACAGCTCCAACCACCTCCCCTGCCTCAAATTTAGTTCCTTCTGCTTGAACAAATACTGCAGACTTTTTTGATCCGTGAACACCTCACATGACACGCCATACAGATAATGCCTCCAAATCTTCAACGCGTGAACAATGGCTGCTAACTCCAAATCATGGACTGGATAGTTCTTCTCATGAATCTTCAACTGCCGCAAAGCATAAGCAATGAGCTTGCCATCCTGCATCAACACCGCACCAAGTCCAATACGAGATGCGTCACAATAAACTGTATATGGCCCTGAACCTGTGGGCAAAACCAACACTGGCGCCGTAGTCAAAGCTATCTTGAGCTTCTGAAAGCTCGCCTCACACTCGTCCGACCACTTGAACTGGGCACCTTTCTGGGTCAACCTGGTCATCGGGGCTGCAATAGATGAAAACCCCTCCATAAACCAACGGTAATAGCCTGCCAAACCCAAGAAACTCCGGATCTCTATAGCTGATATGGGTCGAGGCCAGTTCTTGACTCCCTTTATCATCTTCAGATCCACCTGAATACACTCTACTGAAACAACGTGACCCAAGAATGCAACTGAACTCAACCAGAACTCGCACTTCGAAAACTTAGCATACAACTGACTATCCCTCAGAGTCTGAAGAACGACTCGAAGATGCTGCTCGTGCTCCTCCCGGCTGCGAAAGTAAATAAAAATATCATCAATGAAGACGATCACGAAGGAATCCAAATAAGGCCTGAACACTCGGTTCATCAAATCCATGAAAGCTTCTGGGGCATTTGTCAATCCGAATGACATCACCAAGAACTCGTAGTGCCCGTACTGAGTGCGAAAAGCTGTCTTAGGGACATCGCATGCCCTAATCCTCAACTGATGGTAGCCAGATCTCAAGTCGATCTCCGAAAATACTTTGGCACCCTGAAGCTAATCAAACAAATCATCAATCCTCGACAATGGATACTTATTCTTGATTGTAACCTTGTTCAACTGCCGGTAATCTATACACATCCTCATCGATCCGTCCTTCTTCTTAACAAACAACACCGGCGCACCCTAAGGCAAGACACTAGACCTAATAAAGCCCTTATCAAGCAAGTCTTGCAACTGCTCCTTAAATTCATTCAACTCAGGCGGGGCCATATGATACAGCGGAATAGAAATGGGCTGAGCGCCCAGAGCCAAATCAATGCAGAAGTCAATATCCATGTCGGGTGGCATACCCGACAGGTCTGTAGGGAAAACCTCAAGAAACTCACAAACAACAGGCACAGAATCCATAGAAAAAACCTCAGCACTAGAGTCACAAACATATGCCAAATAGGCCAAACACCCCTTCTCGACCATACGCCGAGCCTTCATATATGATATAACACGACGGGTAGAATGACCAGGAGTCCCTCTCCACTCTAAGCGAGGCAACCCCGGCAAGGCTAAGGTCACAGTCTTGGCATGACAGTCCAAGATAGCGTGGTAAGGTGATAACCAGTCCATCCCCAATATGACATCCAAATCAACCATATCCAAAAGTAACAAATCTACTCGAGTCTCAAGACCCCCAATCACAACTATATAGGAACGATGGACACGATCTACCACAATAGAATCACCCACCGGTGTAGACACATATACAGGAGCACTCAAGGAATCACTAGGCATGACCAGATACAGTGCAAAATAAGATGACACATAGGAGTATATAGATCCAGGATCAAATACAACTGAAGCATCTCTACTACAAACCAGAACAGTAGCTGTGATAACTACATCGGAGGCCTCAGCCTCAGGCCTGGCTGGAAGAGCATAACATCGGGGCTGGGCCCCACCACTCCGAACTACATCTCTAGGACGGCCTGCTGCTGGCTGGCCTCCACCTCTAGCGGCCTGACCTCCACCTCTAATACCTCTACCTCTACCTCTAGCACCTCTACCTCCACCTCTAGCTGGCTGAGCGGGCTCTGGAACACTCGGTGCCTGAACCATGGCACGGGAACCCTGATGCTGAGAGCTGCTCGATGCTGGAGGGCAAAATCTAGTAATATACCCCGTATCGCCACAAGTATAACAAGCCCTCGGTTGCTGAGACTGCTAACCCTGACGACCTGAATGACCACCCCGAAAACTCTGGAGCGGCGGTGCACTGATAGCAGCGGGTGGTGCACTATAGGACTGCTGATCCAACTACTGCATATGAGAACCACGACCACCTAAAGCACCGTGAGAAACCTGAAGTGCTGACTGAAAAGGCCTAGGAGGATGGCCTCTACCAAAAGAATCTCTTCCTCCAGACGAGGCACCACTGAATCTACCTGAATGACGAGGCCTCTTGTCAGACCCTGACCACCCCCCTGTGATGAAACCATCTCAACCCTCCTGGCCGCATTGGCCGCATCCTGAAAGGAAATCTCGCTCCCCGTCTCCTTGGCCATCTGAAGTCGAATAGGCTGATTGAGTGAGTCCCTCAATGAACCTCCTCACTCTCTCTCTCTCAGTGGGAAGTATAAGAAGAGCATGACGGGCCAAATCAATAAACCTGGTCTCGTACTGAGTAATAGTCATAGAACCCTGCTGGAGACGCTCAAAATGCCTCCGATAACTCTCCCTCTGAGTGATAGGAAGAAACTTCTCCAAAAATAGCTGAGAAAACTTATTCCAAGTCAAAGCTGGTGACCCAGCTGGTCTAGCCAAACAATAATCTCTCCACCAAGCCTTGGCAGATCCAGACAGTCGAAAAGCAGCAAAGTCGACCCCATTGGTCTCCACTATCCCCATGTTCTGAAGAACCTCATGACATCTATCTAAATAATCCTGGGGATCCTCAGAAGATGCACCACTGTAAGTGGTAGTGAAGAGCTTGGTGAACCTGTCCAATCTCCACAAAGCATCGGCACACATAGCTGCTCCATCACCGGTCTGAGCTACCATACCCGGCTGAACTGCTCCAACTGGTTGAGCTGCTGGAGTCTGAAACTGGGGAGCCATCTGCTCCGGAGTACGGGTAGCGGGAGTCTATGCTCCTCCCCCAGCCTGAGAGACGGCTAGTGCTACAAGAAGTAACCTGCCCGGGTGACACTCTCCATAAGGCCCACTAAACGGACAAGAGCATCTTGGAGTACTGGGGTAGCAATGAACCCCTCTGGGACCTCAGCTGGGCACACCGGAACTGTCCGGGCCGGAACTGTCATCATCAAACTCAGCTTGAGGCTCCGCCGCTGGTGTTGCTGCTTTGGGTTGAGCTCTGCCCCTAGCACGACCTCGGCCTCGCCCTCTGCCCCTCGTGGGAGCTGCTGCTGGGGGCTCGGTCTGCTAATCAGTGGATGAGGAAGCACGTGTTCTCGCCATCTGCTAAAGAATAGAGTAGAAGTTCAATTAGCATTGAGAAATCAAGTCGCACAACAAGAAATAATAGATGTCAAGTTTTTCCTAACTCTGTAGCCTCCAGGGGATAAATACAGACGTCTTCGTACCGATCCCTCAGACTCTACTAAGCTTGTCCGTGAATTGTGAGACCTAAGTAACCTAGAGCTCTGATACCAACTTGTCACGACCCGGATTTCCCACCCTCGGGAGTCGTAATGGCGCCTACTAGTGAAAGCTAGGCAAGCCAACCATTTGTATTATTTACCTTTTTCCCATTTTAATCCTTTAACAATTAAGAACCAACATCATATAAACAGAGAAATTTAATAAGCGGAAGACTGAAATGTAATATTTTAATAATGATACCAATACCAATCCATAACATAAACTACCCAGAACTGGTGTCACAACTTCACAGAGTGTCTAGGAATACTACAAATACGGGTCCGAAAGATAAATACAACGCTGTCTCTGAAATACATAAAAGAAACAGAATGAAAGGATAGAAGGAGACGCCAAGGCCTGCGGACGCCTGCAGGACTACCTCGGGTCTCCAAATGGACTGAAGGCAGCAACCCAAAGCTAAGGTCCATATGCTCCAGTACCGGGATCTGCACAAAAGAGTGCAGAGTGTAGTATCAGTACAACCGACCCTATGTGCTGGTAAGTGGCTAGCCTAACCTCGGCGAAGTAGTGACGAGGCTAGGACCTGACTACCACATAAACCTGTGCAGTTAAATCATATACAGCGGAAAATAAAGGCAAAACTTTATAATTAAAGATAGGAAGGGGGAAACATGGTGTTGTTAAATGTAAACAACACCATAACTCAATTATCAATAGAAATCAGGAAATCACAGACAAGTGCACGGCATCACCCTTCGTGCTTTTACTCTCGTCCTCACCAAAAATCAATAAAATTGGCACGGCATCACCCTTCGTGCTTTTACTCTCGTCCTCACCAAAAATCAATATAATCGGCACGGCATCACCCTTCGTGCTTTTACCTCACATAATTGTCGACGCCCCCTTTTTTTTCCTCGCGGAATCGGGTTCACGACATTTGGGAAGACAACTCTTTTCCCACTTTGGGAATTGGGTTTTTCGAGAGTTCGGAGAGTCGCCACCTAATGATTATAGTGCATTAGGATACTTTTAGAAGAATTAAAGATGCAGACCAGAGTTTTGGGTAAGGGCTTGAAATTATCTCGAGGGGAAGGTGTTAGGCACCCCTCAAGATCCACTAGTGTGGTTCCCGGCCATATTACAATTGTGACTTTAGATGTAAATGTAAATAAACAAGTACAAGAAGCACAAAAGGTTAAAAGAAGTGCTGAATTTTAAAGGAGCAATTTTTGTAAAAACGTGCAAGTAGAGGAAAAGGTCAAGTACTTAGTGCAAATAATCCGAAAGATCATGCGAGAAGCAGAAATTGAAAATGCAATAGCTTTAAAGATTCAGAAAATTTTGTTAAACTAATAAAGAAGGAGAAAGGGGTCCTAGGTTTATACATTAGATGGATCATTCGCACAACTGGTACTTAGTTGTACGCGGAGTGTTATCGTGTAATCATCATCTCCATGTCTACCCTTCCCACCCCGTTAAGGTATTAAAGCGCGGAACGGCATCGTTTACTTATCGCATGCTACTACCCGTCCCAATCCTATTAGTCCCGGGGTATTAGGACTTCTAATCCTAAAGGAGAAGAAAGGATGAGGGCCTTTGTGGAGTTTAAAGGATAAAATTCTAGCTCGACATTCAAAACAAGTATCAAGTAAAAGGGGAGGACAAGCAAGCATACAAGGCTCAAATTAACCCCAAAAGTCAAACAATCATTTAGTTTAGCATGCCTTGACAAATATTGATTTGGTCTTAGATTAAGTTAAGCAGCGAGCGGACTGGTTCAACACATGTATTTAAACAGAGAGTCTGCATTAGGCAACTCGGATACAGTTGCCAGGGACTGACCCAATTCATTAATTAGCCAACCTTTGTTTATGAGTTGAAATAAAAACCTAGGCGTAGGATCTATTAATTTCAGGAAAAGATGCAAAGAGTTACCAGTAGTTTCAGAAAAGATGCAAGTTGATTTTAGAAAAAGAATTATCAGTTTAAACAAAGAGAAAGATGCAAACCGATTTTAGAAAAGAGTTACCAGTTGTTTCAGAAAAGATGTAGACTGATTAAAAGGTTTACGAGTTTCGGGGGAGTGCAGATTGGTTATAGGAAAAAGGTTTACCAATTTTAGCGGGTTTCAGAAGTAGAAAATTACCAGATTTAGTAAAGACACTAGTTCCAGCAATCGATACTGCTTAAGAACGAATGATGCTATTAGAGACGAGGTTTCCAATAGGCATGCTTTCTATACGTTTACCGATTTTAACACCCTTTCATGACATTAATAGGAGTCTTATACACATGATGTCTATATGCAACATTGTTATTAAGCCTATAAACGGTTTGCCTAGTGACATTTGTATATGCAGAAATGCAAGAGCCTATAGACATGATCTCTATAATGTTGTTATTACAGAACATTGAATGTTAAATCCTATATACGGACATTGGCTTTCTAGGTGATTTTGCGGTAAAGTTAACGTTAAATCCTAATAGCATTGTCTCTATGGTTGATTGAATCAGGTTTAAGCCCTATAGCAGGACTTTCTGTTTGAATAAAAACATCCTAACTCATGATTTTCTACCCTTTGGATGCAAGAAAAGTAAAGCACCCTCCCCAACCCTTTTTACTTATACTCCCCGAGTTTCAACAAATTATTACAATCCATGAATCAAACTGGAAATTAAAGAATACATCAAAGCTAACAGCTAGATCCGAGTAGCGCTAAATTCAATCCATAACGCTCTAATAAACATGCGATTTGCAGCCACTTCCGGGATCCAGATTCTCCAAGCCTTCTCTTTATCCAGTGTTTCAAAGTTCCAAGAATTCTCAGGATTCAGGCAATTGGCTTACACCAGGATACTAATCAGAATTAAGAATAGTGCCGTTGGAAGAGCCAGCTCTCCATGCATCCAAGTTCAGAGCGGAGTTCAGGGGGTCCCAAAGCAATGGCTTGCAAGACGAGGGGAAGAATCTATTAGCTAAGGAGTAATGCAAAGTGAAAGGGGATTGGGGAGCCATGATAGGTGGTGGTCATACCTAGCTACGAATAGGCTGGCAGACCCCTTGACCACTTGTTTGGAGTTTGAACAAGTTAGGACAGACCTTTGAAGGTCAGAACCAAAGTCTAGATGTGATTTAGGACACGTATCAGACCCTAGTCCAGGGCTCAGACACATAAAAAGGGAAAAGGGACTGGGCATTGATTGGAGTTTGGGATTCAAAGAATCCAGTTCAGGATCATAGACAAAGCAATTGCGAGTGCTTGTTATGCCCTGAACCATAACTCACATACGAAGGTTAAAGGGTTAAGGGGATTCACATAGGAACAATAATGACAAAGTGCAGAAATATAGTAAAGGAAGCATAACAGAATTAGGCATGGTGGAACACATAATGGCAGGAGCAGTAATTTAAACTAAGATGGACATTACCAGTTGCAAGTAATGAGCATTAGCAGAGTAACCACAACAAGCAAGCAGCAGAAACAACTTAGGTTTTCAGCAGAACACTTGAAGCATTCAGGAGAGCTTAACAGGGTATTTTAGAAAGCAAAGAGGAGAAGCTCACAGAACTGGTCTTTGTATTTGAGAGTAGAAGGGAGTAGAAAGAAGATTGCCTATTCTTGCTTTGATTGTTACTTACTCGTTGTTACTGCCTTTTTAAAAGGGAGAGGCTGAGCCTTTATATAGTTTTGAAAATAGGAGGCAGGCACAAAGGTTAACCATAGAAAACTCATCAAATTAAGTTCATTAGGGTAGACAGACTCCTTTAATTAAGGGTTCCTAGTTCAGACGACTACAGAAGGGAAGAGAGACATCAGTTTATTAAGGCTAAATAAGAAAGAGACCATATGGTGCACAAATAAGGTCACATACACAATTGGATATTTAAGGAAAGAGGGAACAGTAGTAAGAATAAGGTATAAGTTTAAAAATCAGTCAAAGGATCTCGGCTCCAGTTGTAAATCACAAAGAGACTGAGATAATTAAGGAAGTAAATAATTCAAACGTTGGTACAAAATCACAGAAGATACAGGATCAATTATTTAAGGAAAACATCAGTAAGGTAGAAGAGGTTCAATCAAGAGAAAATAGTGACGAATTTCTTAGCCTGATTAAAGGAATTTCGAAAATAAAACTTCGAAAGGGAAGCTTATATATAAGCATGCACTTCAAAACAAAGAAGAACAATGAGAGTTTTTTCCATAATCATAGGCAAATAAGTTCACAAGTTCGATTACAGACTCGTCTTGAGTCTGTAAACCTAGGGTTTCAGAGTGAAACCCTAGTGTCTTTCACTTCAAAGAAAAGAAAACCCCCCAAATCTTAGGGTTTCACATGGAGTCGGAGGTGAGGGAATCGTTCAAAGTCACAGAGATAGGCAGATATGCACAAACATAAGTAAGAGGAAATCACGAGTTTTAAGACGAAGGTAGGCAAGAGCATGATCAACAGAACTCAGAAACAAAATCAAAGCATAAGCTTAAACACATAAGCAAAAGCGAGTCAATAACCTAGGCTAACATGTGAAGAAAAGAGGTAAAAGAATCTCCGTAAAAGATCCAGTAAGAAACACAAGAGCAGGCTTGAACATAACAAGGAATAAAACAACGAGCATGAACACACATAAAAAGAGTAAAAGAATCAGAAACATTTAGAAAACCCTAAAAATAGGATTCGAACAGTTTTGAAAAGGGAAAATTGGGGAAAAACTCTAAAATGGCACACACAGCATAGATCTAGCATAGATCTAGAGGAATAAGCGAAAAAGGAACCTCGATTAGGCTAGGGTTTCTGAGAACCAAAAAGGACGAGAAGGCTTGGAAGTCTCGAGAATGGTTCTGAGCTAGCAAGGTCGAATCCAGGCTCGAGAGGCTGAGATACGCCAGAGCAAAGCCGAAAATGGCCAAAGAAACTCGAACCGGCCAGGGTCTGGATGATGACCTTCGAGGTCTAGCCTCGAATCTTCAATGAGCAAGCGTGTGAGAGCAGGAGATGCTGGGTAGAGGTTTTCCATGGCTAGATTAGCCATGGATTCTGGAGGTAAGTGGATATTAGGGTTTCAGAGGTTGAGAGGGTTCGAGAGAGACGAGAGGAACCAGAGGCGCGGATTTGGAGAATGGGGATAGGGTTAGGGTCGCTTGGGAATTAAAATGGTAAGGAGGAAATGTGGTCGTTGATCATTTTCATCAACGGCCTGGATCAAAAAGGGAGCCGGGCGGGTAAAAATAAAAGGGCCGTGGGTCGGGTTAATTAAGAAATTGGGTAGGGAATTTTGGGTCTGATTTGGGCTTGAGATTTTATTTCGGGCTAAAATTTAAATGCAAATGGCTAACTCTTAAATAGCCACTTTTCCCTTGTTTTAATTTATAAAAAAATAGCAAAATAATTTCTGGAAATAAATCAAATGTGATAAAATGATTAATGATACATAATTATCAAATTAAAAATACTGGAGTCAATTTTATAAATATAATTACAATTGAATCTTTAAAGAGGCTAGTATTGCAATTATATGCAATTTGGTTTTAAAAATACCAGATGAATTTTTAAAAAATATGCAAAAAATCATGTTAGCTATGTTTTGATGTAAATATGAGAATAAAATAAATCGTTCACCAAAATGGCAAATTTTGGGAATAATTATTGGATTTTATGGCATAAAAATAGGCAATAAATTGGTTTAAAAATCATCAAAAAATATCAAAACTCATGGGTGTGCTTATATATGCACAAATATGCTATTTTGGAAGTATTTTGGGTACGAAAAATACATAGGGAAAAATTGGGTATCAACAGCTGCCCCTCTTTACCCGAGGAGGATGAAAAAGTTGTCGGGTAAAGACAAGATGGCCAATTTTGACCGAATCGGCGATTGGAAAGAACTTTGACCGAGCTCTGGTTTTACAGGAATCAGGCCGTACGTAGTTCAGGAACCATTGACGGAGTATGTCGATGGAGATTCGAAAAGGAACAGACGCGATGCTTAGGTTTGGAAAGGGTGTTTGGAGTCGGATGGGCTGCGGGAACCGGAGCGGGATCGCTCCTGCTGAGACGGTCGTTTGCTAGCCATTGTACCTGCAAATGCAATATAGGCGTATATCGTGCATAAACGTAAACGTGATGCAAGTTCCCATTGGACCATGAATGCTGTCCTCGGACGGTTAGGATGACGTCCTTAGACCATGATGTCCTGGGCCATGAAACGCAAAATTAAGGGATTCGCAGGCTATGAGATAACATTCTCGGGCCATGATGATGGTGCCTCCGAACCATGATGCCTTTGAATGATAATGTGCAGGATATAAAGTGGGGTCCTCGAGCCATGGCATGGTGTTCTCGGGCTATGCGGATGATGCCTCCGAACGATGACGCCTTTGGACAGTTTGGCGATATTTCAGCCCATGAGATGCAAGATTTGGCGGTATTTCAGCCGATGCAAAGAAATGTAAATGGCGATATTTCAGCCGACAGAAATTTAAATAAACAGGCGATGTTCCAGCCGATGGAGAATTTAAATAATAGTCTGGCGATATTTCAGCCGATGCAAAAACTGTAAATGGTGATATTTCAACTGATAGAGAATTTAAATAAAGTTTAGCGATATTCTAGCCGATACAAAAGAAATGTAAATAGGCGATA